>NW_024583593.1:0-18203 GCF_018398535.1 Haplochromis burtoni
CATATTAAGGTAACAGTGTTTGCATAAGCCATGGACGTTATATGACTTTTATGACATAAGAGTGGAGTCAAGCGAATTAGCACTTGATCCATTTTTAACCTTATGTCGACTGTACCATTTTCAAATAAATGACCTACAAGGCTGCGCTGCTTCACACTAATACGTCGATATCACCTTAACCTCTTTTGTGTACTTACTCGTGCCACTAAACCGATACCTTACCCATCAGCAGAGACTCACTTGAAAATCTGACCTAGTGGGCAAGCACGTGCTTATCATTTAAAATCATTACCAAAAACTCGTTTTTTAACACCTATCTTGGTCTTGGTTTTCGAGTCTCTTAATATGTTATAATTCAGTAACCTCCAAGTTAAAACAACCAGAATCCATTCGATAGCCTATTCGTATCTATTAAGGCAGAAATTCGGACCCTGAGATAAATGTGAGCTTCAAAAAGAAGAATATATCACATCATAATAGTTCAAGTACAAATCTAACTGGATCGCAAAATCTACACAATCTTACATACTTGACAACTCTAAAGTCACTCTTGCAAACTATCTTATCTGCGGTAGCATTCTGAAGAGTATTCACATTGACATATATATTATTTTTATGTCATCTCAGCCTAAGACTAAAGTAAGGTTGCACCGACGCTCGCAACTTTCGCCCTAGCACAACAAAGTATAAATCAATTAGGGGAAATTCCTAGCTCACAACCCATCAGCTTATGACTTTTGGGCGAGCACCCACCTATGCTCGAATACAATGTTGTGTTCAATAATTTTGAAGTCCGTTAATACGCAAATTTTTTTTCCTTTAATTTGATGCTAGTGTTGTTTATAATAAATGTATCTTTATATATATAAATTATGTTACATAATCGAAATTAACTAGAATCAGCAGTACAGTCCTCTCTTGAATACATTAAATTTGCAACGGATCGATGGCCCAGATGTGGTAACCGCTTCATTTCCAATAGGAAACACAGTTTTATCTATACATTGGCTTACTAGTATATTTTTCTTTTTTTTTGAACACGAAAAATAGTCACGGTACACAGGGCGAGAGTAAGACTAGGAACGTATGAAAGTTAGGGGGACAAGAAAGAAAGAAAACACATATATACGATGAAGAAGAAGACTAAAGACTTGGGATGGTAAGAAGTAATGGGATGGTGGGTGCGAGGCAATGAAACACATAAAAATATGAAAAGATAAAAAGAAAAGAAAAGTATCGACTCTTTGTGCCCATTTCCCTTTTAAAAAAAAAGAAAAAAGAAAAAACTCCTGGGTCACCTGTATGGAGAAAAAAAAACAAACAAAAAACAACAAACAGAGGAGACAGCAAACAACACAAAGCAAACATACAACACAACCTTAGCGTCACCTATGTGCTAAAAGATCGCAGATATCAATAGTCTCTATCTGCACGTTTAACAACTCAGAGCGTCACAAGACTACGTAGGAATAATATGCGTAGCACTCGCACAGAGGTGGACAAAGAAATATACTTAAATAGCGCAACTTACGTAAGCACAGTCGGATGCCATGTCTTTAGAAAGGCGTGCTGTGTATGCCTCGCATAGCAGAGCTTTAGTCCGCGTTGTGACACGTTGAAGTTTCTCCACTGTGTCTTATACACGTCGCTATGTAAGTTGGCTGACCCTCAAAAGTCGAGAATCTAGAGACGACAATGCGACGCCAATATTCACCAGAGAGAGATAATGCATACCGATGTCACCGATACAGTATCGCCTGATCACTGTAGGGGAGTTGATGGCACGGGCATAGGATTCGCCACGTCGCCACGCTCAAGAAGACAGTGGTCCAGATGATAGTAGTGAACACGGGCGTTAATTGTTAATCTGTAACGGCAAGAGATAAATAGCTTTACAAACATCAGAAATAGACTAGGAAATCTTCAACGACATTGCTAGACGCCCTCCCCTCTATAAAAGGGCAGATACATTTGTTAAGCTTAACGCAGGAATGCTTTACATTCAGAGATGGACTTACACACTTGCTTTAGATAACTTTGTCGGAGATGAAATGCCGGGTTGCTAGCAAAGCTCCACATGCTATCCAGACCACCGACAGGTCCCGCATGCCACAGCCGCTCTATCACGTGATGCATACTGCTCCGACGTGCTAACGTTCTGAGGCGAGTTACGGCGTGTTGCAAGTTTTGTGAGGTGCTTTCGTGATATTTAATGGATCGGATTAAATTTTTTATTTTTCTCCGATATCCGATCCAGTAATTTAGGTCAGTATCGGACCGATACCGATATGTAATATCGGATCGGTCCATCTCTACTTAAGACCCACCGGGAACGAGTCCGACTTATTGCCGGCAATGCGAACCAAGCTCTTGCAACGGTTGTATAGGGATCGAATGGCCCGTAGCAATGGGCCAGACACCCCATATTCCCGCAACACCTCCCACAGGACACCCCGAGGGACACGGTCGAATGCCTTCTCCAAGTCCACAAAACACATGTAGACTGGTTGGGCAAACTCCCATGCACCCTCAAGTATCCTGGAGAGGATAAAGAGCTGGTCCAGTGTTCCGCGACCAGGACGAAAACCGCATTGTTCCTCCTGTATCCGAGGTTCGACTAGCGGACGAACTCTCCTTTCCAGCACCCTGGCATAGACTTTCCCAGGGAGGCTGAGGAGTGTGATCCCCCTGTAGTTGGAACACACCCTCCGGTCCCCCTTCTTAAAGATGGGGACCACCACCCCGGTCTGCCAGTCCACAGGTACTGCCCCTGATCTCCACGCAACATTGCAGAGGCGTGTCAACCAGGACAGCCCTACAACGTCCAGAGCCTTCAGGAACTCGGGGCGGACCTCATCAACACCAGGGGCTCTGCCACCAAGGAGTTGTTTAACTGCCTCAGTGACCTCGCCCCCGGAAATTGGCGGGTCATTCCCCTCATCCCCAGACTCTGCTTCCTCCTCGGAAGACGTGTCAGTGGGATTAAGGAGGTCCTCGAAGTATTCCTTCCACCGCCTGACAATTTTCTCAGTCGACGTCAGCAGCGCTCCGCCAGCACTATACACAGTGCAGGTAGAGCACCGCTTTCCCCTCCTGAGACGCCTGACGGTTTGCCAGAATCTCTTCGAGGCAGTCCGAAAGTCTTTTTCCATGGCCTCTCCAAACTCCTCCCACACCCGAGTTTTTGCTTCAGCCACTGCCCGAGCCGCATTCCGCTTGGCCTGTCGATACCTGTCGGCTGCCTCCGGAGTCCCACAGGCTAACCAAGCCCGATAGGACTCCTTCTTCAGCCTGGTGGCTCCCTTCACCTCTGTTTCCTCACATTACTGCAAATATTCCTCTGTCTCAGCTGACTCCTCTTTCTTGCTTGATTCTTTGTCTTCATCATAATTGAAATGGATGATGTTCTATTTTCACATCTTCTATTTCAGTTTCACATTCTGAAAATTCAAGAAACTTCAAGAAGCCCAGTCACTTTCTTTCCAAGCTCCTCAGACTACCATGTCCTGGATGCCTGAGAACCTACTTGAACATAGTTCAGATTCTTCATCACTTTTCTTCACATAGCCTTCTTCCACTTCTGCAGGTGGGTGATGTGCTTTTTCAGAGAAAGGGTAGCATGTGCTCTAAATATTGACAATATTTTCTTTATCTTCTAACCCTCGATCTTCCTGATCATTGATTCTTCCTCCTCATTATACTAGAGGACAATGTGCTTTGTTCTACTGCTCATTACTTTGCACAACATGGTAAAAAAAGGTATGCTCACAAGCCTCCAGTGCAATGGAGGCCTGTGAGCATACTTTCTGTGTATGTATTATTGTAGGGTCTACCTTACAATATGAAGCACCTTGATGCGACTGTTGTTGTGATTTGGTGCTGTGTAAATAAAATTTAATTGAATATAGAACACCTTTCTCCTCATTGTGCTGCCTGTTGTTGTTGTGGTTGTTATGACCATTGCTTGACCCCACACATCAGTGATCCAAGATCAAAGATGTTTGAAAGCAGTATGGTGTGAAAATATGGCCCTTTGCAACACTTTGCAAAACCCCATAAATAAATCAAATTACATAAAACTTATTCCGATCATGCATAGCATAGTAATGAATAGCTTCTGTTATTTTCAGACCATTTGATGAATAAAAAACACATTTTTGATAGCAAAAGATTTCTTTAGAGAACAAAAATGACCCAAGGACAACACAAGGGTTAAACATGTTTGTGGTTGTTACAGTAAAAAATATAACTTTTTCTACTCTGATTTTATGTTTTTTTGTCCGATTTTAGATCAATTGTGTTCATACAGTATGTAAAAAATGAAAACATAACTGTAAATTCAGACACGTGAGGTTGTGCTGAAAAGAATGATACCAAACAAGGCAAAGTAAACAGTTGTTAAAGGTGAAATGTGGAGGAAACATCAAAAGTAGTTAAAATGGCCAATTATACCCTGAACCCCAGAAGGTTAAACATTTTTTTAAAGTAACGCAATAGTTACTTTTCAAGTAATTAATTACTTTTAGAATATTGTAACTCAGTTACTAACTCAGTTACTTTTTTGAAGAAGCAACTAGTAACTACAAATCGTTACTTTTTAAAAGTAACTTGCCCAACACTGTTTTTAATACACCTCTATGTTTGTTTTGGCATTTAAAAAACAAAACATCCAGGTTCTTTTTTTTTTGCATGCATCTAATTTAACCAAACATTAATCATTTCTCTAATGAACTGATTACAAAACCTGATTTACCAGCAAATTATAAACAGTGCAGTTCAGTTCCAGGACATGAGTTTGCATGGGGAATTATTAATCAGGTTACAAAGAACCAGCAAAAAATCGAAAGTGATGCTTCTGTACTGCTTGTAACTCATTTAATTTCTTCTTGTTTCACACAATGTATCTTTTTATTTTAACATTGAATCATGTAACTGACTGATTCAATTATAGTCTGTTATTATTATTTGGGTAATTCAGACACCTGTGACACTTTAAATAACTCTGGAGGGTACTGAAGAAATAAGAGAAAGCCATTTCCCAAAATTGCACTACTAGTTAGAACTAAGTGAATAAATAAAAATGCACTGCATCAATAGCGTAATCTCTCTCTTTGAAGCTTTAGAAAAAACAATAAGAGTTAATGAAACAATGTAGACAAGTATTTTTGTTGCAGCTCACACTGTCTGAGGCTACAATCTAAACATAAGATGTAAGATTATAATGCTTTGGTTATTTATTCTAATGCAGGGATGTCAAAAATCTTTTGACATCTGGGGCCAAATCAAGCACAGTTTGATCCTAAATGGGCCAAGGCTAATAAAACTCCCCTTTCTGCCAGTGTAGCAGATACAGAAATTGCAGGAACTTTTCCTTTATTTAATTGGTTATTTGTTTATTAATTACTTTGATGTAGTATGAATAGCCATAGCGAAGTTGTTTAAAAAAATACATTTAAAAGACATTTACATTTTAAAATTTATGCCCTGCATTATATTTGGTAAAGCTGTCCAGCGGGTCAAATTGGAGTCTTTGACAGACTGAATCTGGCCCCGGGGCCTTATGTTTGACACTACTTTTCTAAAGCATTAGCTGAAGTAAATTTATTTCAATTAACTAAGCACCTGAAGCAAAATGAACAGAAGCCTATGCAGCTGGGCCAAAGCTTGATCAGTGACAACCTGAGTAATTGTTTCCACTAATGTGGCAGGAATAGCAGACTACAGAGTAAAGTCTAATTTTAGGCCAAAGTTGTACTCCTCCTTGTTACGAGAGAGTCAGAGGACTGCTTGTACTGTTTGTGCAGGCCACTGTGCGTGTATGCTTTCCTCACCTGGTTGCTGTCCACCTTGTAGCCATATTTGAGGCCAAATGTTTTGCTCAGAGAAATGTTGATGGCAAAGCCCACAATGGCCACAGCAAAAGCATCTCCTATAACGCCTGAGAAGAAAGTGGTATCTGGAGCACGAGGGGCCTTGAGCCTGGAGCAGAAGAAAAACGTGAGCTGTTTTATCAGCGACACACACATGAATCTGTTTAATAATTTAGAAACACGTCAAATTAAATTTTATGAATCCCTCTTTAAAGGCCAGTAGCTGTTGTATACATGTATGACATTAATCTCCTATTATGGCTAGTGTTTACCCCACGCTGTTTTATTGCTTCCGTGGGGAAACCTGGATTTTTCCATAACAGGAGCCTTCAGGAGACACGCTGTTACACACACACTTCTTTGCAGATTGTGTGACAGTCTTATCAACAAATTCTGGATTTCTGGCAGAAATGAAAAGGGAGGAAATTTTGTGCCCTGGGTTTACTCCAGCACTTTATTTCCGCCCAAAGATGAGCTTACCCACTGGGAATTTCTCCAACCACGTCAATGTTGTATTTACTAGGAAGTTCACAGAAATGTGTAATGATTGTTGCTGCTATGACCTGTTGATTAAAAAAAAACAATGTCACTCCAGTATCATTAGTTCTTTTTATATTTCTTTCTTGCAAACAGCCCCTTTCGTGGGCAACTATAGCGTTCCCTGGGTCTAGTGTGATCATTGGGGTCAAGACGCTCCCTGCTGGGTGCATAAATCAATACACCTGCTGTTTTACTTGCAGAGAAAGGATGAAAGAAAAACTAAAAGGAAGACTTACAACTACGAGCTCTATTGGAATAGGCAACGGCAGCTTCTGTCGGTAGCAGTCATTGATTTCTTTGACCACAATGAGAACAGCGAGTGCCACCAGGCTGACCACCAGCTCTGGCACCTGAGTCTGCGGCAGCAGGCTGCAAATGTCCAACACAGTCTGTGAAAAGAAGAAAAACAAACAAGTAAGGCAATACAAACAAAGAGGACTGGAAATTCGGCTAGTACTTAAAGTCAGCAGAAATCTCCAGCAGTAAGGAATACATGTCATCAAAATGCAGCTTCCACTTAAACCCAGCCATCTTTGTGTGTTTGTGTCTGAAGCAAGTTAATTTAAAGCAAACTTGTGCCTGTCTAATTCAATTCAATTTTATTCATATAGCACCAAATCACAACAAAAGTCGCCTCAAGGCGCTTCATAGATACAGAGAAAAACCCAACAATCATATGACCCCCTATGAGCAAGCACTTTGGCGACAGTGGGAAGGAAAAAACTCCCTTTTAACAGGAAGAAACCTCCGGCAGAACCAGGCTCAGGGAGGGGCGGCCATCTGCTGCGACCGGTTGGGGTGAGAGAAGGAAGACAGGATAAAAGACATGCTGTGGAAGAGAGACAGAGGTTAATAACAGATATGATTCAATGCAGAGAGGTCTGTTAACACATAGTGAGTGAGAAAGGTGACTGGAAAGGAAAAACTCAATGCATCATGGGAATCCCCCGGCAGCCTACGTCTATTGCAGCATAACTAAGGGAGGATTCAGGGTCACCTGGTCCAGCCCTAACTATATGCTTTAGCAAAAAGGAAAGTTTTAAGCCTAATCTTGAAAGTAGAGATAGTGTCTGTCTCCTGAATCCAAACTGGAAGCTGGTTCCACAGAAGAGGGGCCTGAAAACTGAAGGCTCTGCCTCCCATTCTACCTTTAAATACTCTAGGAACAACAAGTAGGCCTGCAGAGCGAGAGCAAAGTGCTCTAATAGGGTGATATGGTACTACAAGGTCATTAAGATAAGATGGGGCCTGATTATTTAAGACCTTGTATGTGAGGAGCAGGATTTTGAATTCTGGATTCAACAGGAAGCCAATGAAGGGAAGCCAAAACAGGAGAAATATGCTCTCTCTTTCTAGTCCCTGTCAGGACTCTTGCTGCAGCATTTTGGATTAGCTGAAGGCTTTTCAGTGAGTTTTTTGGACATCCTGATAATAATGAATTACAGTCGTCCAGCCTGGAAGTAATAAATGCATGAACTAGTTTTTCAGCGTCACTCTGAGACAAGATATTTCTAATTTTAGAGATGTGCGCAAATGGAAGAACGCAGTCTTACATATTTGTTTAATATGTGGGTTGAAGTACATGTCCTGGTCAAAAATGACTCCAAGGTTTCTCACAGTGTTACTGGAGGCATATGTGTATTCTCTTAAACTGCTTGATCTGACTTCTTCAAAGTGTGTTTCCAAGTTCAATATTGTCTCATTACAGCAGGTAAAATTACAACTTCATCTAATCTGATATGTGTGTAATAACATCTAGCATGTAAGCTCCTGTAATTCCCTGCATAGCTCCAGTGAGATTAGCTTCAGCTACTGGAACCATACTGGTGACTGTAATTGGACTGGTATATTTCATGAAGCTCTTTTCTGGCATTACTGGCCAAGCAAAACTTTTACTCTAAAAGCCATGTTCTTATAGTATTTTATATCATGCACTTTGTTGCACTCAAGGACACAAACACACAAACTTTGTATTTATTTACAAAGGTGATAGGAATAACTCATCCATTTATGTAGGTGCAGGCATCATAAAACTGTTGTAATTAGTCCAGTGCAGTCATTAAATAAAAGTTAATGATATAAATTTTTAACTTTGCAAAACTAATTTTTTAAATGTTTAATCGTAAAGGTCAAAGTAGCACAAAAAGTAAATAAATAGTGACAGCAATTTAAAATGTTAGTGTACTTAAGTGTGAATTGGATAGATAATGATTAACACACTCACATAAATGAGGGAGAGGGGGCCAGTGAAGCGAGACGGTGTGATTCCAAACAGGTACTTGAGCTGGGAGACACACACGTGGCATGCCGATCCTGTGGTGTAGCCACGAATGAGGGGCTCAGAGAGGTAGGTGACCACGAAGCCAAACCTCACCACACCCAACAGAATCTTAGGATGTAAAATGACAAAGTCAGTGAAAGAAAGGAGGTGAAATATGCCCTGAAAGGTTTGCTCATCACTTCACTAAAAGCTGTACGTCTGACACACAAAATAGACACACACCTGAAAGATTCCTGTCAAGACTGTGAGGGAACATGCCACCTGTACTCTGTAAGCATCGCGTTTATCGATGTCCACAGTTTCCGTCCCATTAGTGCCATTCACAATAAAGTTACTGTCAGGTGCCAGCCTTTCTGTCACACTCCCGACCATGATGCTGATCACAGCAAATGTACCTGAGCATACAAAATACAGCCATGTGGACACACAGATATTCATAGGGACATGGAAGAATCAGATTAGCAATGCTCCAAAAGGTTGATTCTGTTCATCTGGACGTTTTCAGTGGGAGAAACGTTTCGACACTCATCCGAGTGACTTCTTCAGTCTCAGCTGACTGCAGGTTAGGGTTAGTTAGTTCATACAGATTTTACAGTAAATCTGTATGAAACTTGGCACAGAGGTACAGTAGGTGTCCCAGAGGAGGGATGTGTTGAAAGCTGGACATCAACTATTCAGGATGATTTTTAATGAATTTAGGAAATTGGCATAATTGTAGTGTATTGGCTGTATTGAATTGAATATAAATGTCATTTAATTTCTGAGGAATTTTACAGTAAATCTGGATGAAACTTGGCACAGAGGTACAGTAGGTGTCCCATTCGAAGCTTCCTTGGGATATCAGCCTTCCCTATTTCCTGCTGTGGAAGGTGAGCATTCTGTACCCTCCGTCCAGGCTCATCTACGCAGGTGTCGACGGGTTTGGCGGGCCACTACGCACAAAGGAGAACAACAAACGCATCGCAGACCGGCACCGGACCCCAGCACCCGAATACTCTGCCAGTCAGAAGGTGTGGCTCTCTACCCGCTTTGTTCCCGTCAGGACCGAATTCAAAAAACTTACACCCAATTTCATCGGTCCTTTTGAGATCTCTGCCCTAGTCAACCCTGTCTCTGTGAAGCTGAAGCTCCCTCACAATATGAAAATCCATGATGTCTTCCATGTTTCACAAATCAAACTGTGGTCTGCGCCTGAGTCTGCCTCACTATCCATGACAGTTTCTCCCACTGAAAACGCTACGTCCAGATGAACAGAATCAATTTTTGGAGATTTACTTACCTGGATGATTGAGAATGCATCAAGACAGATTAGCAATGATGTTAAAGCTTTTTTGAATTAGGAAAACAGACATTTTCCACATCACTTACCTATAGAAATGTGTCTCGATGTACCGAAGATGAAGTAGACCAGCACTGGGAAGAGGGAGGTGTAAAGGCCATACACTGGTCGCAGGGAAGCCAGAAGAGCATATGCCATGCCTTTTTAAAGAAGATAGAGCGCATATGTGTCAGCTTAAAGTCCTTCAGACACATTTTGGTTGCTTAAAAGATTGATAGAAACATCCTTTTTCTGTTTACTGATTAGAGTGGGGTGGGAGAATTGATATCAGCCTGTGTCCTAATTATTGTCTTCAGATTTGGATAAAATTAAGGTAGCTGCTTCTATTACAAACATTTGTACTGAATTTGTGTGGCTAAAGAGTGAGCTCCCTCAAGTGCACAAATTCCCACATACAAACCCTGCGGCAGATGCATGATGCCGACACTGCAGCCAGAAATCAGGTCTCCTAAGGCATTTTCTCTGATGGAGTAACGAGGCAACCAGCTGAGAACAGGGACCCAGGTTAGAAGTATGTGTTTCAGCCTGGGCACCGAACATCTGCAACAGTCATTCCAGAAAGACACAATTTAAGTGCTGATATCGACTTTGTAGTTTGTAGTTTTAAGCTTAAATAAATAAAGAATATCTATGTACCTTTTTATATCTATTAGTCTGCTGAAGAGGGATATATACAAAAAGACTGACAATGTAACTTGTGAACTGTACCACCTGTTACATCTTTTATCAGCTGGGGCTGTAAAAGATTAAGTCACTGTGGCTTAGGGTAGAAATGTGATAAGCTTCCATGGAGTAATAACTAAGTATTTAACAAAAATAAATAAATAAAATAATTAATTGCCTTTCTCCTGCATGAATATTTGCCTTCTTTGTCCCAAAGAAATATGTAAGGTAATAAAGTAAGTCTCGACCTCCTCTGCCATGTTGACGTGTTAACAGTTATGAATTCATGTAATTGAACTGTCAATAATTGCTTTTGTGATTCATCAGTATCACTTTTATGGTCAGATATGATGTGCTGTATCACAAGTTGTTTTAAAGGTTAACCAGGGAAAATTTTCAAAAATGATGAACTTTGCTTTGAGATAACAAAACAGTTAACCAACCAGACAAGTCAAACCTCTATCTAAACATGCAAACTCATTCTCAGCTCTTTAGCTCACTTCATTAATATCTTTTAAATGTTGAGAAGTTCTAACCCTAACCCTTTGTCTTTGCGATAACTTCCCATGTCTTTTTAAAAAAATTACCTCAGGGGCTCTTTCACCTGATCACCCAGTGTCAGTTTAGTGGACCAGGTCTCTTTTTGAGCCACTTCATCCAGGCATAACTCATCCAGAACCTCCCTCTTCACAAAATACTCAACGGATTGCAAGTCCTTCTCCTCCATGTCCTTGTCTACTTGAGCAAATGTCCGAGACCTCTGTAAAGTTGGGTTTGTTTTGAGGGTCCTCTTGAGTGGTACGGACAGTTACAGGTGTCACCACTGTGTGAAGAGAACGAACCCCCCTCAGTGTTCTGTAATAATGCGTCTGTGGGAGTGACTGTTCCTTTTCCATCCTGGTAAGAGAAGATCCACCTCCCCGCATGTCCCTGACTGCACACTTGCACACACCTGATGTAATGTGTGTCTGTGTGAACATACATGTGTGTTGGCCTATGGCAAATAATTTGCTAAAAGTAACTTAAAAGGATGAATTGCAGAAACTGCAGAAAACTGCAACTGAAAAACAGAACATGTGTTGTATAATGTAACGAATGTGCATTAATACAGAGGTATTTTTAAACACTTACTCAATTTTATTTTCATTTTAGTTTTCTTCTGTAAAGTGTATTTCCTCAGTGAGGGACAATAAGGGATATTTCTATTCTATTCTATTCTGAACCATTCTCTCATAATCTGCTTCTAAATCATCTATAAACACTTTCTAGAATAGAATAACCTTTTATTGTCATTGTACATTTAAATATGTTTACTATCTTTATTGTTTATCTATTATCTTTATTGCTGTTGAGCTTCAGTAAAGAGATAAAATAACATCATTTTCATTGTCAGCAGAAAATCCATGCCAGATATTTCTTACGGTGTCTGATATGTTTCTTTGAACCTGGCAGACTAGTAAAAACAGGCAACACCCTCGTGATCTAAATGTCACCAGCTAATCTTATGTATCCCAGCTGCCTGTTTACATATAAGGTAACTTTGTTACACATGCCATGTTTGAAAAATCAAAAAACAACATAGAAAGGTTTTATTTTTGTTAGAGATATTGAAAAGTCATCTGGGGGGGATGTCAAACCCTAAAAATTTGAGTCTGTACACATGATCTGTGTATGTCTGTCAGTACGGCCACTTAAATATAAAGAATTCTGGCCATTTAGCCTTGAACCATTTGGCCTTATAAAACAAACTCATCAATCACACCGCTGGCATCTATGCAATGTTTAAAGTTGAGCTGGTTAACATTTAAAGGTTTTTGTCAAAATGACTTCAACTATTGATTGGGCTCTTCATACCTTGAACAGAAAAAAATAGATAACATAGTCAGTGATATAGCTGGGAGGGAATCATTGAACTAAATGAAGGATTTATATTTTGCCCACAATGAAAAAGGTATTTATATTTTGAAAAGCAGCATAGTCTTTGTTACTTTTGGCAAATATGTTAATATTTACAAGAGAATTGTATCAATCTTTATCAATCCTTTTTTTAAATTTTGTTTTTCTTTTGCATCTAGGACGACATGTCAATGAACTGTACTTGGCAGGACACATAACTTTAGTCAGACATTGTTTATGATTTTGTGTTCTAACTGGTTCACATTTTAAATGCTGTCCTCAGACGTTTATGTTTTTATGATGTTGTAAATGAGGATGACAGGTTGATGTACAAGACAAAACACCCATATCACTAGGAGATGAGCCCTTGAAGCCCAGCTTTTGTTCTGTTTTTGGTTCATTTTAGTCATGGATAAAGTGTAGCAGTTTGTCCCTCTGCTTCTCTGACTTTTTTTTCTGTTCTAAACATTAAAAGAAAAAGTTTCGTTTCTGCACGTGCCAGTTTGAATTTTTTTCATGCTTGTATGAAACTATACATTTATTTTGTCATTTAAGCCTCTTCATGTTTTTGTGTGATCAAGTGACAGCTGACAAAGCAATTATTATAAGCAGATTGCTCCAAGGAGGGCATTATAATTATGAGCTTCATACATATATCAAAGAGTATAATTTAAGTGATAGAGAAAAATATTCATAAAATGAACCCATTGTTTTCTTATGATTGATGTGGCACTTACTCTGTAGGTTTTTCAAATACTGGATCTCACCACACATCCCTTTGTTTGTATTAACGCTTGTTAACATGTAAACACTCTAACTGCAGGGATGGAAAGGTGAAGCCTTGTGTGTTATCACTTAACACATATATACATTTTTGTGTTGACTTTTAAGGTTCTGCATGAAAAAGCTCTAGCATACATCAGTCAACTTTTACATGCATACTACTGCAGGTCGCAGAGGTCATGTGATCAGGGTCTGCTGGCTGTGCATCATACTAGGTTGAGAGCTAAAGGAGATGGAGTGTTTACAACAGTGGCCACCAGACTCGGGAACTCTCGCCCACTGAGCCTGAGATCTGCAGATTCAGGATTTCTTTTAAAAAGCAGCTCAGATGTCATTCCTTTAAACCAGTTTTTTGTTTTTATGTTTTTAACATTATGTCGTGAAGCACTTTGTGATATTTATTTTAAAAGGTGCTCTGAAAATGATTTCTTTTCTCACTCGCTTGTAAAGGGTTTCAGATTGTTTTGTCACCAAAAAAGCTTTTCTCCCTGACTGAGTTAGAAGTAAAAAGGTTAAATATAAATGGAAATTCCTAAAGAGCAACCGACCAAGCAACCAACAAAATGGATTCCGCTTTTTCAAAACTGCTTTTGCATTCTGCATTTGGAAAAATAGTAAAGACAGAAAAGGAAATACAGAAGGGTGCAGCAAAGAAAATTCATATCAAGCTGTTTAGTCAAAGGAGCTTGCAAAGAAAAGCGTCTGGACTTCTTTAAGTTACTTGAAGACGTTTCACCTCTCATCCGAGAAGCTTCTTCAGTTCTAAGGTCAAATGGTGGGGAGTCCCAGATTTAAACCTAGTGGGAGAATCCCTACGAATACTTACGAAGCCTTGAAACTAGACCCCACAAGCAGCTACAAAAAGAAAGTTATAGTTTGCCTTCAATACTTTGAAAAGGACAAAATCATTGACCGCCTTACATATCACCACCTTTACCCAGGGGATGCCATACCCTGCATTTACGGACTTCCTAAAATCCACAAGGAAGCTGTCCCACTCAGACCCATAGTCAGTAGCATAAACTCAGCCACTTATAACATTGCTAAACACCTTGCTACCATCCTTGCTCCTCTTGTGGGGAACACCCCACACCATATCAAGAACTCTACCAACTTCACCGACAAGGTCCAGAAACTTCCCCTGGATCCAGATGAAACCATGGTGTCCTTTGATGTAGTCTCTCTCTTCACCTGCAAACCCACCATGGAGGCAGTGGAGACTGCAAGAAGACAGCTCCTTGAAAGACAGGACCAACTTCACACCCAATCAGATTTGCAAACTGTTAGACCTCTGCCTTACCACTACATATTTCAAATACAACAAGGGTTTCTACAGACAAAAACATGGCTGTGCCATGGGCTCCCCCGTGTCACCTATTGTAGCCAACCTTTACATGGAGGAAGTGGAAAGGAAGGCTCTTGGCTCTTTCAAAGGAAGAGTACCTCTTCCTCTGACCCAGGTGTGGACGACACCTGGGTCAAAATCAAGACACAAGAAGTGGAATCCTTCACTGTGCACATTAACGCTGTGGATAAAAACATCAAGTTCACCAGGGAAGACACAAAGGACGACTGTTTGCCTTTCCTGGACTGCGCCGTGCACATTGAAGAGAACGGCAAACTCAACATCGAAGTTTACCGGAAGCCCACACACACGGACCAGTACCTCCTCTTTGACTTCCATCACCCGCTGGAACACAAACTTGGAGTAATCAGGACCCTACACCACCGGGCAGAACATGTTCCCTCTAAGCCTGAAGGGAAAAAGAAGGAACACACACATGTAAAGGAAGCACTCAAAACGTGCGGCTATCCTAAATGGGCGTTCTTAAAGTCAGCAAAGAGGCACAGAAAAGAAGATCAGACACCAGCGAGGGAGGATAAGAAGGACAGACGCAACAACATTGTCATCCCCTATGTAGCCGGTGTATCAGAGAAACTCAGGAGAGTTTTCTCCAAGCATGACATCCCGGTGCATTTCAGACCCAGCAACACGCTCAGACAGAAACTGGTTCACCCGAAAGACAAAACGCCAAAACACAGACTTAACAATGTGGTGTATGCTGTACAGTGCAGCGAGGAATGCTCAGACCTCTACATCAGAGAGACCGAACAGCCACTTCACAAGCGCATGGCACAACACAGAAGAGCCACCTCCACAGGACAAGACTCAGCAGTCCATCTGCATCTAAAGGAGTGACCTTTGTCTAAAGGACAAACGTCTTCAAGTAACTTAAAGAAGTTACACATTTGCTTATCTTTTTTTAAGGACAGTGTATGCAAGTGGTCCTCATCTTTGGCTCAAAGTCACGCTTCAATCAGCTTGTGAACATCTATGGTCCCAACACCTGAGGGATGACAATTCTTACTCTCCAGCAATATCTTGAAATATGCAAACCACAGTGACTGTCATTTTCTCGTCTTTAAGGTCATGCTAAGGCATTGTTCTTAAATGCTAAAACGATTTAAGAGCTCTCCAGACCCATATCTTTGCAGGGAGTGTGAAAAATGTGTGCAATATTCTGTGGCCTACTCTTGTTTATGTTAATACTATTGGTCAACAACAGTGCTATACATGCAGCACATGTAGTGTTACATGTTTTCCATATGATCTTGTGCCTTAGTAGCTGAGAAAGCAGAACTAAAATATACAAAGAACTTCCGTATAGGGGAGTAAAATTAAGTTTTAAACACAGATATATTTTCTTTTACACTTTTCCCTCTTTATTGTGAACTCCACTCTGGCACTCTGTTCATCTGGACGTGGCGTTTTCAGTGGGAGAGATGTTAAGTCACTCATTCATGTGATTTCTTCAGTCTCAGTCTCCACTCCGGCTTCTTTTCTCAGTGAAGCCAACTTCTTAAACATTTAGCCTGTGACCTACAAATAATGTCATCCCTGCCAGGTGAGATGGTATAAATTTCTCTGTAGCCTCAACCTTTTGTTTTTGCACAGCTAAAGACCTACGCAAACAGACACCAAAGCAGTGCCATAAGTCCTGCATGAAACAGCCAGTTTGGCAAGATAACGGCTGAGTGTGCTCAGTGTGGCCTGGGCTGAGCCCACTTGTGTAATCTGTGTAAGTTTAGTAAATTTAGGAAGATGTCACTTTTAAGTTGTCTTTTTTTTTTTTTTTAAGAAATGTCTTATATTTTAGCCTTTCCCATTTTTTCCTGACTGCTTTTTTCCTTTCTGTTGACATTTTTGTGGAAACATTTCAGGGAGAATGAAAAAATAACTAATATAATATATTAAGTTTAAGGGTTTGTTCAAAACAATAACTGCCCTGTTGCATATAATAATTCAACATTTTTTAAGCAGCTCTGCAGACACTTTTGCTTTATCAATGCACACACATTCATCATCATAAACTGCGGACTTTCCGAAGTAAATCTGTGGACAAAGGTCCTGTTGGAAAACTGGGATAGGGGCTGGCCATGTGACAACAGTTTCAGGATGCAACATTTGCAAGGAGGCACATTTCAGAGATGTTAATGTACAGACGACCGGCGTATGTGTCACTGATTAATCTACACTTCCTGTAATCTGCGAGGATCACGCTTCTTGTATCTACTGTTGTGTATTGCAGTATGCTTGACTGTCTGTTAAAACAGTTGTGAATAATTAGCCAAAGTGTGACCTTTACGACCCGCCCAGGAAGCAGACACACCTCCTGAAAAATCTGAATATGTGAAAAAGTTTGTATAATTGCCATTATGTACTTTTTGTGTGTCAAGGCCTTTTTGGGGTTTATTTTCAGCAATCATTTGCTTCAGTAGATGTTTGAACAAAGTTGCTGCATGCCTCATGCCAATGTGCAACATTTGTCTAATCCAGTTCTAGCCATTGTTATCTTTGATGTGTTTGTACCTGAGTGTTTAGACGTGCATTCATGCGAGCTTGCATACAAGAAACATGAGAAAATGAAGACACAGTACTAGTCGATATTTTAAACATTCTCTCATTCTGTGATTTTTCTCTGTGTTTACTGTTTTTTTCTCCCTGTGGTGACATCAACACATGTGAAAATGTACAATCACCAAGTAAAAGTAAGCATTTTGTACACAGTACAAACATTTCTGACTTTTGATATTTGTGAACAAAAGGTCAGTTTTACCCAAACTAGGATCAACTTTCCTGCTTTTCTGTTCTTTACTTTACTTCCTTTCCCCCCCACGTGTCACGGCACAAAACAGATTCAAAATGAGACTCAGTAACTTTTATTTACAATAACGTAATGGAATAACAGTGTTGAAACTAAACCTAACGCAATGCTAAAGTGAGGAAACAAACTATTCGCTAACAAGCTAGATGACTTTTTTACAGTGAACGGGAACTGCGAGACACAATGATATTCAAAAACTACAATGAATGTAAACTGTAAATAACTGCAACACACCATGAAACATGAACCACGGGAAAGCTATGAATAACCAGTGGCATACTATGATATACAAACTATGAAGGTGGGTGAGACACTATGTACATGAGCTTTAGGGGATTTTAAACTAGAATATCCCAGAACATGAACTGTGGCAGACAGGGCACAGCAAGGGGAGTGGTGGTGCGAGAGTCGAGGACGGAGAGGCACTGAAACAGATGGGAAGAGTCAGGCTGGTTCTTGTAGGAACAACAGAATAAATCCAATCTGATTTGTCTGAACAGTCTTACTTGATTGCAGGTGGATTAATGAGAGAGAGGAGGAGGCCTGGGTGAGTCAGTAGTAGTGATCCGTGATTCCAAAACAGCAAGAGCAGGGAGGCAGGCAGACTGAGAGTTTAGTGGCTGCCACACACGACAACACCACAGACTTTCAGGAATATACAGAAA
>NW_024583593.1:47149-61695 GCF_018398535.1 Haplochromis burtoni
CTACCGAGTACTTCATGCTGGCACACTCTGTCCATCTGTCTTTGCCGGGGTCAAACTGAAGCACACGATTGCTGAGCTTGTCAGGCTCGTCGTCAGGGTGATCCTGAATGGCAGGAAGAGAGATTTAGGCAGAGAGATGAAGAAAAAGATGAGGACATGGGGACATATTGGACAAATGAGAAGCAGAAATATTTCAGTAACTATTTCACGATCTCTATCGTGTGGAATTGTTTTTAAAAAACGAAAATGATTTTAAATAAAAGTACAATACTGATGTTAATGTTCAGGGGAAAAACAACCAGTTTGTGGATTTTATATGGCAAGTTTTTGTAAATTTTTGAGACTTCCACAACTTCAGTATGATTTTTTTTCCCCGTGAAAAACCTAAATAAATTTTACATTACATTTTAAACTAATACCATGTAAAAAAAAAAAAAAAGGCCAGACACAACAAGTATGATAAAAATTCAAACTCACATATACAAATACATTTTTTCTTTTATTTTGTAAGAAGGTTCCATAAATACTCAGTTTAAAAAGATGAATTTTTGGGGCAATTATTTCATGGCTCAGGCTTTAAACGGTTAAGATGGTGAGTCTGGGTACCTGTGGTGTCCACCCCCCCAGCACATAAAGATGCTCCTTCAATGTCACAACAAAGTGACTGGCTAATGGAAGAGGCAGAGGAGCAAAGCTGAGCCAGCTGCCTCCTCTCTTCAGTGACCATCTCTCCATGCTGTCTGTGATGACGTAGTGATTACGCACTTTCATCTGACCACCGATTAAATAGAGGGCATCTCCTATGAGCCCTAAAGCATACATGTCCCTGTAAGCTGCTGAACACAACTTCAGCCAGCTGTTCTCCTCTGAACTGTCATACCTGGAAGATAAACAAGTAGTTCATTTGTTAATTCAGTGTGGTGCCTATTGATAAAAAGATTTCTGATATGCAAAGGGATTAAAACCTGTAGATATCAACCCCCTTCGTTCGATGTTGGTCTTCTGCTTCTACGGTCACCACTATGATGTTTTCTCGGCTCACTGCGCCTGCTGTGATCTGTCCCACTATGCTGCAGCCCCTCAGGGGAGAGGGGATGTAGTAAGTCTTCCTAACATGGGGGTCAAAGCAAAAACTGAGGTCAGCAAGTCCTCCACGCCGCGCAGGGACGCCCTCCTTATTCACACCACCCAAACAGAGGAGCAAATCTGTTGTCTCCATGCCATAGCGAAGAGCTCGGCGAGGAGGAGCTGCGGCCTCGCAGAGACCTGACGTCTGGAGAACAGCATCAATCATCCCAAAGCACTCAGTATCCCGCAGAAGCACCTGAGAGAATCATAAGTATAAGAATGATATATCTATATACTTATCTCAGGACAAATATAAATAGGGAGTCTTGCTCCTTATTATATTTGGACCTCATTCCAATCTCTTCATACCGGGTTTCTCCTCCTTGCTTTACGGAGAAATCCAGGATCCACAAGCTCCAGTCGGACATGCCTGAGCAACTCCACAGCCTGGGCTTCCCTTTCTGAGTCACCCCTGTACTTTTCCACCCAGCGCAGCACCAGCTCCAAAACAACCTCCTCCTGTGATACGTTAAGGTCATCTAAGCCAAGCAGTTCCCCAAGACTTTGAGCATTCAGCTCTAGCACTTCTTCTTCTTCACAAACCTAGTTAAACAAAGATAAAGAAAGACAGTATACTGTAAGTAATGAAGATAAAATAAGAACAACATCGCAAAATGAACAAAAGATATTCAGAGATTTCCTCAGTGTTCAAAAGCTTCACTGAACTTTGATTCTTCTGATAATTTAGGGCAGGCCTAACTTCATTAATCGTAGGTTCGTGAACAATTTTTAAAGACTATGACTGAGGGATTATTTCACATTGGTAATACTTAAACCCTACCTGTGAAAAGTGTTGACAAAGATATCGCAAGGCACAGTCAGCGAGGCTAGTTGCTCCCAAGTTCCTGGCCCAGTGGTACAGACCAACACAGTTTGACGGGTCCATACAGGCCTCCATGTGACTCTGGCACAACCTTACCTCAGTAAAAACAAGGAGAGTACTTCTTAAGCATAAAACTTGCACTTTAACAGGTGACACCTTTACCAATTACCCCTCTGTCAGTTTCACCCCACCTGAAGGCTCCGTCTACATGTAGCAGAAAGGCAGCAACGGCCACTCCCTGGATGTTGTTGTTTGTTAGTGGGAGCTCGCCACAGTATATGTAGTCCAGCAGCAGCCTTAAGCTTTGTGCAGAAGTGTCTCTGAGTGGTATTTCTCCTCCGTGCGTCTCCTTCAGACCACATGTAAACATGGCCTGGACACAATGATTCACCAGAACAGTAAGAAATGATACAACTACAGCCTTGCATCTCATTAATGCATTTGCTTGGAGTAGTTCAGAAAAAAATAATAAAAAATATGGTAACACTTTATAATATGGCCTGCAACGAACGGCTTAATTCCCCTGCAATACAACATGATTTCCAATGTATTTTATTTGAAATTACCGGAAACAAAGAAATAATTATACTGTAAGTAATTTTAGTATTATGTTTATATATTATTTATAATAATAAGTAATATGGAAGTAATTTTATGTAGTGCATAAGTGCTTTTGAGTATTGCATATCTTCAGGTATTTTACAGGAAAATAAAAAGGAAAATAAAAATAATTGCATTGCAAATAATTTAAATAGTGTTCTTCATTTTCCTTCAAGCATACGGTTTATTGTTCCTGACTATTTTA
Source organism: Haplochromis burtoni (assembly GCF_018398535.1). NCBI lineage: Eukaryota > Metazoa > Chordata > Actinopteri > Cichliformes > Cichlidae > Haplochromis > Haplochromis burtoni. The sequence continues at coordinate 49,906 of NW_024583593.1, forward strand.
CCTGGAAGTAAGGACTGAATGCAGACAGCACCACCTTGTGGCAATGGAAGGGGATCCCTTCAGCTAGCAGCACCACGTCAGTGAGCTCCTTAGTTGTTCTCATCCTCTCTAGCTGCCTTAGCAAAAGTGAGCCATGCTCTGCTTGAGCAGAGTGCAGCACCTCAGCATCCATGGACTCTTGTTTTGAAGAGAGGGGAGTTGTGGAAAATGCATCAGTAATTACAATTAAATAAATCAATAAACAAAATGAGTGAACATCTGTGAAAGTTTGGTCTATGCACACTTGTATGCAGTTTCAACTGCATCTACCTGCTCTTCACTATCGCAGCTTCACTGTTGTCAGTAGGTACTGCATGGAAAGTTTTCTCCCACGTGAGACTGAATGACTATGCACTTTTCCTCCGTGGGTCTGATCCATGCACGGAGCATATTTAGTTCCACTTTTTGTTTATTCACGTTGAGCTAATGAGTACCAAGTGTATTCATTAGCTCAGCCGGGAGTGCTTCGCATGAGTGAGCTAACTCATGCCAGTCACAATGGCCATTATATTATGAACACATGAGCAGTGTGAACTCTGATCATGCTTTTAAGTGTGAACAGCGGTTCAAATGAGCACATCTTTCTTTTGTTTTTATAAATTACGTTGACATGTACACCAATCATGTTAAAGAGTCTGCCTTAACTAATGCGACATTTAATATACTTCATAAAGCTAAATACCATTGACCTGTTTGTAGATTACGTTCTACTACATGTTGACCTGTGGTTCCACCCCTGCAGCTGATAACCACACTCTGTGTGCGTGAGCTACACATAAACAGCCCACAGACACGCACACACGGTTCAGAGAAGCAGAAATAGCATGCATTATATTTGCTAAGCACATGCAGAAAAACAGTTACCATACCAGTGTTGTCCAAAGAACCAAGATTAGAAGTATTAAAATGAGATTACGTCAGTTTTCCTTGCCAAAACTACAACACAGGCTGGGCTGTTTGTGTCAAGTTTTTGTTTGCTGCCAGTTCTCTCGTGTTCTGTGCCATTTTGTTTTGGTGAGTGGGGGTCAACAGCATGTTCACTGTCAAAAACGAGTTTAAAATAGACCAGCAAGTGCTGGTGGGGCTGCAGGCCTGTTCAGGTTTCTATACATGACTGAGCAGTCTGTCCTTAAACTCATTCATGCAGCGTTTCACTCTAATTACTTTAATGAAATTGCACATTTTTCCTTAAAATAATTCTAAAGAGAAATCTGCACATTTTAAGAGACCACATGAATAATTAACATGACGTGAACAGGTATGTTTGAAGATAGTTAACTAAAATTAAATTAAAATCTAAAGTTATGTGATTTTTTTTTATAAAATAAAAATAAAAACTAGACTTTGAAAGAAATTAAAACAAATAAATTAAAACTAAGGAGAATATAAAACTAACTATTTGTTAGTTTGGGAAACTCACTGATGAGGCTTTAATGCAGGTGATTGTTGAGGCTTTGGATGTCCACAAGACTGTGAGTCAACTGTTTTCAAAAAGTTCTATTGATTTTTCTGCCACTGCAAAAAAATGATTTGTTAAAATTATGAAATAAGCGATTTTTTTTTTTTTAAAGTGAAATGGTAAGTTATTTTCTCCATTTCCAACAATATCCCCAGAAGTTTCAGTTGGGAAGTCTATAATTTGACGTTTCTGTCACTTAAAGGAGGACTTTTAAAAAATTTTTAAAAAAAGCTGGAGCAGCTTCTCTGGTTACAGATGGTACCTACACCATTTTGGTGCTTTAAATGTTGTTGGGCTCTAAGTTCATAGTAGTGACAGATACTAGAAAAATAAAAAAAAATGGGGAAAAAGGTCTGAGCACATTTGGCTCTCTAGTAAAAACAAAACAAAAACAAAAAACACAGAAAAAAAAACTATATTAAACATTTATACAAAGGCAACATTTCAATCCACAGCTTCTGTTTTTCCTGAAAGTTGTCAAAAAAAAAGAAAGAGTGGACATTTTCTAGAAGGTATAATCAAATCACTGTTGAAAAACATCACAATAACATATCAACAACAAGTCCAGATAAGAAACAGAAACTGGTTTTCAAGGGTGCTTTCCAAAATAATTTAAATGATAACCTTTTCTTGAACTAAAAGAAAATCTGTATCATCCATGTAAGTCTTTATTATCAAAGCATTTTTATTACAAAAATCAAAAATCTATAAAGCAAACAAACAAGCAAACAAAAACATATTCGAAATCTGCTGTTATAAATTATAATGTGAGTGAAGTTGGCCCCCCCACCTTCTTCAAATCCAACAAAAGTGGTATCAAACGTTTGTGCTACGTTTTGCTGGTTTGTGCTGCAAAAATTTTGTTTGTGCTGCTATCATTTTAAAGATATTAATAAAAATTTCTAGAGGTCATCAGAGGTCAACCAGCCCCCCCACATTAATTAAATCAAACAAAATGGGTGTCAATCAACTGTGCTACGTTTGTGCTGGTTTGTGCTGCTAAAATTTTGTTTGCTGCTCTGTTTTAAAGATATTAATGAAAATGTAAAGGTCAAAAGGTCAACCAGCCCCCCCACATTACCCAAATCAAACAAAATTGATGTCAAACGTTTGTGCTACGTTTGTGCTGAAATTTTTGTGCTGCTATCATTTTAAAGATATTAATAAAATTTCTAGAGGTCATCAAAGGTCAACCAGCCCCCCCTATTAATGAAATCAAACAAAATGGTGTCAATCAACTGTGCTACTTTGTGCTGGTTTGTGCTGCTAAAATTTTCGTTTGTGCTGCTTCTGTTTTAAAGATATTAATGAAAATGAAAGGTCAAAAGGTCAACCAGCCCCCCCACATTACCCAAATCAAACAAAATTGATGTCAAACGTTTGTGCTACGTTTGTGCTGTAAAATATTTTGTTTGTGCTACTATCATTTTAAAGATATTAACAAAAATTTCTAGAGGTCATCAGAGGTCAACCAGCCCCCCCATATTAATGGAATCAAACAAAATTGATGTCAAACGTTTGTGCTGGTTTGTGCTGCAAAAATGTTTGTTTGTGCTGCTAACATTTTAAAATTTTAATAAAATAACGTCTTGATGCGTGCTTAATCATCCAGGTAAGTAAATCCCAAAAGGTTGATTCTGTTCATCTGGACATTTTCAGTTGGAGAAACGTTTCGTCACTCATCCAAGTGACTTCTTCAGTCTCAGCTGACTGCAGGTTTCCCCAACCTTATAAACAGTACATTTGCATAGTGAAGGAAACTAGCGCCACTGAATGAACAATGTGCTGGGGGGTTAGTTCCATGATTGTTAGTATGCAAATTCTTATGACCATTGATCAATGACAACTAATCAAAGCCTACTGATCAATGGCCATGAGTACCATTCACAGAAAGTGGGGAATGGCTACAATCACAGCATTGTAGGATGGCAAAAGATGTACCCTTGGGCCCCCCTTCTCGATTCAGAGATGGTCAGCATCCTGACAGCCCAATGGACGAAGCTGTCTCTCAGTCTGCTGGTTCTGGCCCGGAGGCTCTTCAGTATCCTTCCTGATGGCAGCAAACTGAAGACGCTGTTGAAGGGATGAGTGGAGTCACCTGTAATGGAGAGGACCTTCCAGATGAGGCAGGTGCAGTAGATCTCCTGGGGAGGGAGGCAAGAGAGGTCCCCACAATGCTCTCGGCTGCTCTCACTACCCGTTGTCATTTTTTCCTGCAGAACCCAATGCAGGAGTCATACCACACAGTGATGCAGCTGGTGAGGATACTCTCAACTGTGCCTCTGTAAAAGGTGCTCATAATGGGGGTTGAATCTCTTGTGCTTCTCAGTTTGCAGAGGAAGTAGAGTCGCTGTTGGTCTTCTCCACATTCAGGGACAGGTTGTTGTTGCTGTACCACTCTGCCAGATGGTTAACTTCACCCCTGTAGTAGATCTCGTCGTGGGTCAGCAGAGTGAAGAGAAGGGGGCTCAACACACATCCTTGGGGAGCCCCCGTATTCAGTGTTCTTGGGCTGGAGGTGTTGCTGTCGACCCGTACTGTCTGCTGTCTTCCTGTCAAGAAATCTAGCAGCCCGTTATACAGCAAGGTGCTGATCCCCAGCAGATCCAGTTTGTGAATGAGTTGCTGGGGAATGATGGTGTTGAATGCTGAACTGAAGTCTATGAACAGCACTCTGACATATGAGTCTCTAGTGTTCAGATGTGTGAGGGCTGAGTGAGGGGCAGTTGAAATTCCATCATCGGTTGAGCGTTTTGACCGGTATGCGAACTGAAATGGATCCAGGTTGGGGGAAAGCGATAATTTGATTTGATGCATGATGTGAGAGTGAATAATATGTGAGGTGAGTTGACAAGCGCTTTGGGTGCCTAGAAAAGCGTATATAAATCAATCATTATTGATGATTACTAACCGTTCTAAAGCACTTAACTTAATAATGATGGAGGTGAGTTTGACAGGACGGTAGTCCTTAAAGCAGGAGATAGATGACTTCTTGGGTACAGTAATGATGGTGGAGGCTTTGAGGCATGTGGGAACGACGGCCTGACCCTAGTGATGTGTTAAAGATGTCTGTGAAGACATTTGTGAGTTCCACAGCATAGTCCGTCAGTGCTTGTCCAAGGATGTTATCAGGACCTGGAGCTTTGCGTGTACTGATTTTGGCAAGGGATCTCCACACACTGTCTGGGGATTGTGTCACCACGGTCTGTAGAGTGGGCTTGTAGTCTGTGATGGTTTGTATTCCTTGCCACTGCCTCCAAGTATTTCTGCTGTCGCTGAAGCTTTGCTGTAGCTGATGCCACGTGACAGGTTTGCCCTTGCTGTTCTTAGACTCACCTAATTCCCGGCTCTGAAGGCTTGCATTTTTCAACCTTAGGAGCATTTAAACCTGACCTGTGAGCCATGGTTTCTGATTGGCCCGGACAGTGATAGTCCTGGTCTCTGTGACATCATCGATGCATTTTGGGATGTAGGCAGTGACAGGTGTCCCTATCGGCTCTCACGGATGTGAAACCGCATAGGTCTACGTTAGCCTGCGGCGTTAGCTTGGTTAGCCACGTCTCCGTGAAGATAAACAAGCTGCACTCACGGTATAGTCTGTGGTTGTTCAGAGCGCACAGTTCATCAATCTTATTCTGTAACGAGTTCACGTTGCCCATGATCACTGTCGGGATTGATGGTTTGAATCGCCTCCAGTGATCCGCTCTCCTCGCTCCAGCTTTGCAGCCTCTGTAGCTCCTCTTTATCTCAGCCGGGATGTTGTGTCGCATGCTGGTCTGTCCCTTCGTTCTTAGTGCCAGCAGCTCCGCTCTCGAATAGATGAAGGAGCTGGTTTCAGAAGTTTTAAAAAGTGCATTATCCATCTTGTATCGCTATATCTAAGAGGTATAAGTAGAGGAAGGTGAAATAAAGTTTGAAAAGCCTAGTCTAAAAAAGTTAAAGTTAAGAAAAAGGTGCGGTGTTGCAGAGCTACTTGGAAAGGCTGCCATCACTCCAGCGCCATCTTGGACCTTAATACATAATTCATAGTTTCCCATTATCATCTGATCCATGCTACGTGGATTGTTTTGCCGCCTCCAACATAAAATGCAAACACAGTGTACTTTCAGGATATATGTTGGAGCATTTTCTACCCAGAGGAATTTCAATGTGTTGTTGAGCAATGCACAGTGAATGTGAAAAAACACAATGTAAGGCCTTACAAAAGAACCCAGGGAATATTTCTTGCCTTATTTGGGCATTGTTCTCCCTATATCAGAGCTGTGCATGGTCAGCAGGGAATGCCGGGAATTTAGCAACAATCTTGAGGATTCATGCCAGTCAGGGGGTTTACGTATGTGTGCTCTGTCTGTCAAAAGAAAACGCTATGTGCAGACTTCTCTGCGGGTCTTCATTCGCTGCCAACCACATCACCGGAGGTTCACCGCACCGGCCTTTCTCGGCATCTGCTGCAGGAAATGACCGAGGCTCTGTGCAATGCGTTGTTATGTCTGCACAATAGCTGCTTAATGGCATCTGTATGGGGCAGAGAGAGGTGGATATGTGAAATGTTAGGTCATGTCAGGTTTAAAGTAGAATATTAGTCTGTAGAGTGTAACTTTGTGTTTGACTTTGTTTTCGTAAGCATTTGGTAGTCATTCATTCACTCTTCCAGCTTCATGAAGAACTGTCTCACTATAGGCTGAATGCATGCAAACATATGGGAGTCCAAAGAAATGTGCTAATTGCCACTGGATATATATGAACAGTGAGCTGGCTTGCATTTACAGTGTTGTCTTCTTCAATGAGGTCTTTGTTTCCCCGTATCTCTCTACCATGGAAGTGAAGCTGTCATTGTGAATATTTTTAACACCACGAGGCCTGATAGTGAGCCAGCATGCATGTTTATAATCTTCGCAGATAGAGGAGAGACACAGTATGTCTGCGTATGGCTTTCGGAGCCTCGAGTGAGTGATTGTTCCGTTACGTGGGCGTAAGCAGCCTGATGCTTTTGGCCCGCTCCCCTTTTCTTCGCTCACACTTACTCTGGCAAAAGCTCAGCATACCTGCAGTATTTTTGGCTCCTTTAAAAGGAATTGCTTTTGAGTTATTGTGTATTTTCTTTCCCACATGACTAAAAGCTTTCCGTACATAGTCACTGAAAAGGAATTTAGATTGCGTGAGGCCGAGTGCTAAAGTGAATGAAACTCAGTGCAGGATTCAGTGTGAACTGATTAGTTCACTGTGACATAAAGTTTGAGATATCAGTGTTTTGAGTTTGTGGAGAGACATCTGGACTGAGATCTGTTGTCTTGTAATGTGACAGCTGTTAGTTTGTTACGCCATCTATGATTCACAGTGTCACATGAACCTCTTGTGTTTACTTGACACAGAAAATGAGCGCAGACACATCCAGCAGCTGTGAAAGCTTTGAATAGTGTCAGCAGTAGGAAGAAATAAAAATAATTATTAACAAAATATGTTAATTTGCATTCTTTCTTTTTTGCAGCTGGCTGATTTTGGCCTCTCAAATAATTTCCACAAGGACACGCTGCTGCAAACCTACTGTGGAAGTCCGCTCTACGCTGCCCCAGAGATTGTGAAAGGGCTGCCATACCAGGGACCGGAGGTTGGTCAACATGCTGTTAATTCCCAGCATTATGGATGTTAGGTTGTTTTAAAATGTTCACAGAATAATCAGTTTTGTTTACTGCAAGACTGGAGGGCTGCTTTTGGTGAGATTACATCATCATTTAATGTCACCACATGTGGCTGGTTTTCTTTTAAAACAACAGGTTTCTAGTACATTAGCTAATTCTAACAACTTGCATTGTGGGTATTGTAGGCACCAGATGCTGGCATGAAAAAAAGCTCTTTAAAATGTAAAAAAATTATGATGTCGCTGGTTCTGCTGCATTTTGTGTCTTTCATGAATCCAACATTGTTATTTATATTAGTGCAATGCTAAATTACACTAATTTAGCAGTGTAAAATTCATATCTTCTGGATTAGTGTAGCTTTAAACCACAGTACATCTTATTTTGTTCATGAATATGCTTTAAAATAATATAATATTTCATTCTGTATGTGTTTGTGTCTTAGGTGGACTGCTGGGCACTGGGGGTGTTGCTGTATGCCCTTGTTTACAGCAGCATGCCATTCGATGGGGCCAGTCACACAAAACTCACAGAGCAGATCAGCCAAGGTCGCTATCGCAGACCCAACCCCCCCTCTGGTAAAGCTTCATAACTTTATTTTTTATATATATTTTTAAAGCTGTCAAATGGGATCTGGTTTGTCAGCGTAGTGGCCATAAATAACTGTTGACTCTGTCCCCTCCAGATGCCTGTGCTCTCATCGGCTGGTTGCTGACAGTGCGTGTGGATGAGAGAGCCACGATAGAGGACGTGGCTAACCACTGGTGGGTGAACTGGGGATATGAAGAGAGTGTGTGTAACTGCCCTTCATTTCCACACCAAGAGTGCCCCTCCCCGCTGCTGGCTCGCTACATCGACTGGCAGAATCAGGTTGCTGCTGCTAGCAGTTTGACGGTGGATGCAGACTGCCTGTCCTCAGACTCTTCCGGTCTTCCTCAACACACTTCCAACCCCTTTTACTTCAGCTTACCTCTAAAGCACGAATGTGGGGGAGGTGCAAGGGTGCGCGGTGGAATATCGAGTCTTAGGAAGTCTCGCAAGGAGAATGCGATTCCCCAGACTGCACAGGGAGCTTGCAGTGACGTTTGTTTAGCAACTGCTTCTTCCGTGGTGATTTCCTCCACTTCCACTTTTGAAAGAAAAAAGCCCAAAGGTATTCTGAAACACCAGAGAAGTTTAGATTCAGTCTTTCACACCCCTCCCAGGGATAACTCCCCCTCTCAGCTCTGTAACACTGCACCGCAGCCCTGTCGAACACACGGTCTTACTCATGCGTATGTTGACGTCCTATCAACCAGCCTTCTGTCTCCAACTACATTCAGTCAGCCGTCGTCCAAAATGCCCAAGAAAGGGATACTAAAGAACTTGTATGGTGGGGAGTCAGGTTATGGTTCCTCATCAGACAGAAGGGGCTCAGGTGTAGGAAGTACAGACAGTAATGCAGGTCAGTCCTGTTCCCACAAACAACAAACATGTCTCCCAGGAGTTGAAGACAGTCCCACAATGCGCACAGAAGCAGTAAGAAGACGTAAGGGTATTTTGAAACGTAATGGAAAGTTTTCTCGCAGCCTGGATCTTCCTGACAACCACCAGTCTTCTCCCTCTCCAACTCCTGCGATATTCCCAGAGGCTCTGCAGCATCTCCTCCAGACTGCAGGGGATGCTGAGGGCCGTCATAGCCGCCCCTCTAGTGTTGTGAGCGAGGATAGCCTCTTCTCCTCCGATTCCTTTGATCTGCTGGACCTTAGCTCCCAGTCACGTCGCAAGATTTTCTCAAGGGGGGTGCGGCACAGCTCAGAGGACGATTTGGAGCAGCTGAGAGGCGAGGCGGACAGGGTTGTTGGACAATGAAAAACAAAAAAGGAAATGCTGTAATACGAAGCGTATTAGAAACTTTAGTGTGCTGAAAAACTGGGTTTAATTCCAGCTCTTCAGTTCAGTTTTATGTGATAATCAGTGCCTGCGATCTTGAAAAGACTTCATGAACTCTAGAAAGGTTGCATCTCAAGTACACAGACTCTCATGACCATTGCACTGCCGATGTAAAGCACCATGTCTCAGCATATTTGCAGCGATAAATTAAAGTGTAGCCTCTGACTGTTTAACTGTGTTTCTCCAAATGGGACCTGATTTCCAGCAGTTTGCAGAGACAGGACAGAATAGTCTGTTTAATGGACTCGGTCCGACCTCACCTGCACAACAGACTCTCCTTGTAGATTTTTGCAGATTGATGTTGACAACTCTCAAAATCTTTGTCTGAAGGCTGTCATCTGCTAACGTGGTAATCCATGCATCTTTGATTTATCGACAATCATTGTATGAGTAAGTCAAAAAACTTAAAGATATTTCCATCCACCTGCATTTTTTGACCATTTTGGATATAAAATCTGAGGTGTAAGTTCAGAAAAAAAGAAGAAAAAATACTTTTAAAGTTCAAAAAAATTTATGCATTGATAACAGTGAAATGTGGCAAAGTGCAATTGAAACTAGCTTTTTATGCACTAATCGTGCATGAAGCATGTCAGATAGAAGCATACAGTATGTATGTGAGAACTAATGGCGAGGGGGAGCATTAGTTAAATTAATATATGAAACAAATGTAAATATAATTTCATTTTTTCTGCATTCTTTGGCAGTGCTACTAATTTTGCTGGTGATCTTTTGTAATATATAATTTGCACACTGTTGTTCTGCAGTGGTTGTGATAACACCCGGCAATAAATTTAACATCATCAGCTACTTATACTCAAGTATCCACCTTCATGCAGTCACACATACATATGGAAACAGATATGCATAGAAGTTTGCTTTGAGCTTAATGATTTTCTGAAATGTCTTCAAATGTGTGCAGTGTTTGGATGGAAACTAGACTGTAGAAACTTCTGTTATGATGATAAATTCTGCTCAGTTGACCTTTGGGATACTTTGTGGCAGCACTTTATAAACCTTATATAAACATTGCGACATGGCTGTAGCGCACTAAAATGTAGCAGATATCAGGACATTTTAAGTGTTCAGTATTAACCTGTATAATCTGTCAGCAATTCTAATTTCTCATCTGAGAATAAATTGTGTTTATATTCATTATCTGTTCACGCATCATCCTGCTTATGTTTATGCACTGTGGGCTTGCACAAGAGGAGCTATGGTGGTTAACAGACACTTCACATTGGTTAAACCCCACTTGTTAAATGTTTATATTCCGCTTATCTAAAATGCTAAGGAAAGTAATGCCGATGTCAATATTTGTTTTCAAGTATATTTATGCCACACAGTGTTTCACTGTGCACAGTTTGCTTCTTTGCACCAACACACACAGTGTGAATAGCAGATAGATCACATTGCTTTTTACCGTGACACCACCTGTGCTGCTCTGGATGTTTAGGTGATGTATGCAGTAGATGTATGCAATATTAAATCTGTGATTTTCATACTGTGAGAGGAAATACAAAGAATTCTTTAACTTTTTTTTTTTTAAATATTTTTGTTTTTCTGGGTAAAATAAATTATTTGAATCTGAGCAGTTTGCAGTGTCTTTCCTGATGAAACGATAAATAAAATCAGCAGCATGTTGTAAGACGTATTGCATCTTGAACAACCATAGAGTTTGTACTCGAAAGCAGGGATGTTAGTTAGTTAGTTTGATTATTTGTCTGAGTGTGGAAGACAAAAAGATGTCTATTTAGTTACCTTGCTGTCTTCTTCTGTGTTTCTGTCTCCATAAACTCAGCTCCAGTTGGCCACAGATTGTTTTCATAGTTTTTAATGGACTTGGTTATAAAAAGAAGTAGGCACAGTTTCCTTCTTTAAATGCTCTACAAAAAGGAAACATTAACTGTGGAAACAGCAGATTTGAAAAAGCAGGTTTCATTAAACAGTTATTACAATGTTGTGTTTTGAAAGCCTGTCCAATGAGTAAACACTTCCTAGATTGTTGTTTGGAGATTTTCATTTTAAGGATTACATTTTTCTGTATGGATTAAAAAAATGCCAACATCTCCAAAACAACAAAACTCACCAGAAGGCCTTGTTTAGATGTGAAGAAGCCCGGCATGGTCTTTGATAAACATTATTATTTTATACCATTCACTTGCCTGGTTGTAAATTTCTTTAAGTGTTCTCCCCATTTTAGGACACTGTATATAATTTGAATTGATTGATTGGAGAAAAAGTTGGCCAGCAGAGGATGAAATCCAGAGCAAAGGTCAGATGGTGACTTTTCACAACACTCCTCATATCCCGTCAGTCTCATGGGGAGTATTTTGTTACATAAGAACCACCATTTAACTGTGCTGAGCTAATGTTTATGCTGCATGCACAGCGAGTAGATGAGTAAATGGGATACAGCCTTTATCTACACCCAAGAATTCTGGATTCTCAATCATTGCTTAAGATGGGTTGTCATCAAAACTACTGTACTGGGAGGTGATTTGAAGAAATATGTTTAAATCATCAAAACATCCATCTATCCATGTTCTTCTTCTTATCCAACTCAGGGTCAGTAGCACAGCTAGAGGCTCTAGCTTTGAAGTGCAAGTTAACCTAAAATGCTTGTATTAGGAATAGGGATGGGTATCGTTTAGGTTTTATCCGATACCGGTGCCAAACCGGTACTTTTGAAACGGTGCCGGTGCTTAACCCTTTAAGACCTACCAT
>NW_024583594.1:0-6803 GCF_018398535.1 Haplochromis burtoni
TATATTCCAGACCACACTAACAGCATATACAAGGGTTTTTTATAGAAAGTTTGTACACTGTCCTAGGAGCGACCCCGCTAAGCTGCCATCTTAATGCTTGGCCACGTGACCCCCCCCTGGTTCCGCTCTCTCACCTGAGTATTGTTGCTTAATTTTATTAATGTTGCTAAATATTTATATTAGATAATAAATCTTACCTTACAACTAACAGATATTACTATATGCACTGTTTGTAAATATATCACTCTTGCAACATGCATATTCATTGGGTATTTATGGTAACTAAGAAGGAACTTGAAGATACGGGTCAAATGTGTTTGGTTATATTGTAGAAAGATCGCATTGATCATAACATTTTAATTTTTGATCATTTATTTATTTATTTAAAAGTTGCCAGCTGTCATACACAGCTTCAGTTCCTCAAAAGCTATTTTCCTGCAGTATCAAATTCTGGTCTTTGCCTCACACATCTGCAGAAACTCAAAACAAGAAGGTTATTTTATTCAAACCAGTAACAACAAACTTTTCGTTTTTATATAAATTTTTATGCAATCTGGGATGTCAACTGTACTAACAAGGTCAAAAGGTTTATAAACTCACTACAAAAGAAATACTTTAGTTTTATCATGCTGTTAAAATATCTTGATTTTGATCATATCTCTATAGAAGGAGGGCTTACAGTCAATTTAGTACATTTGCTGCCCCCACTAAATAATATACCTTTTGTTTCCATGAGGACACTTTGTGATTCTTTTTTTTAAATTCTTATTTATATTAAATAGCTTCCATTAATGTTATTTTTATTTGCTAGTGCTTCACAAATTACCTTTTGAATCTTTGTCAGTAGAATACCTTTTAACATTATTAGTTTCTAGTATCAGTAAGGTGGTGCTGCCAATGCTGGCAGGGATCTACCACAGGGAAGACCCCTGGTGCAGGCTGTGTAAAGATGCCCCTGAGAAAATCCAGCATATAACAGCAGTGTGCAAGATGTTAGGAGGCAGGTCATACATTGAACATCATAACCAAGGGGCACAGTATACAGAAACAGAGTATGCAGAGTATGGTCTGGAAGCCCCAAGGTCAAAATGGGAGATGCTCCCTAGGGTGGTCGAGAATGACCAAGCTAAGATCCTGTTGGACTTCCGGATACAGATGGACAGACTGGTGATGGCTAACCACAGAAGTGGTAGACAAGCAGAAGAAGACGGCCGTAGTGATAGACAGAGAGCTATACAGAGTGATATTAACATCAGAAAGAAGGAATATGAGAAGCTGAAGAAGTACCAAGGGCTCAGACAAGAGCTTGAGAAGATGTGGGAGGTGAATGTAACAGTGATGCCAGTGGTAATCAGAACACTCGGTGCAGTTACCCCCAAGCTAGGCGAGTGGCTCCAGCAGATCCCAGGAACAACATCTGAGATCTCTGTCCAGAAGACATGAGACTTCTACAGAAGAGGCTGTATATGAGACTATCAAACCTAAAGCCAGAAGTCTCTGCAGTATATTACTGTGCAATGTTTAAAGTGCACTGACAGGCTGTACAAAAACTCCACAGAAAATGTTTTTGCTAAGACCTGTGGGTGGCAGTAGAATAGGAAGTCACTAACAGTGCAATATATGGCAGTGGGTAAAACACACAAACACCAGTAGATACAAAATGTGATGTGTTTGGTGTTTTATTATTATTTTTTATTTCTTGGTGTTTTTAGGGCCATACATGTTGTTATTAGTTAAGAATATTATCCTAAAATCTATCAATAATATTGATAGATAAAAAAGCCTTTAAAAAACGTCATTATCTTAAACTCACTGTCAAGGTGTTTCTTCTCAAAACAGTACTCAGTCGCAGTACTTATTCTTAAGTGTTTAGTAGTGAATTTATTTACAAGGAGAAATTCTAAATCCGAACACGGTATCCACAGTGGTGATATTCTTTTTCCCACATCCATTCTTTTTCTCTCTTTCATGAGAGTAGTAAATGTAAAACTTCAGGTGTAGATTGTACATATCTGATGGCTGGGGACAGTGGATTCAATTTCCATAATAGGACTGGTGTACTTAAAACATTTATAAAATCCTCCTGGTTATTAATATGTCACACTTTAATGATGGTGAATCTTTGACAGAAAAATACAGTAAATGTTGAATAAGACAAATTGCAAGAATAATAAAACATGAAATTAACCACTTTTGTTGCCATTACTACTATTATCATTCCTACTAATACTGCTACTACTACTTACAATATTAATAATTTTTAATTAAAAATAAGCTGCTCATTTATATTTGAAGTGTAACAAAGTGTTAATAATAGTAAATGGACTGCAAATAAAGTGGGATCAGGAAACACCTGATGTTTTTACATGCGTCACTGGTTTCCATTTTGTCAACAAATTTCTATTCCCAAAACATGAATAATTAAAGAAAAACAAAAACAGAATGAGTCAATGTAAATCAGCTTTACCGTATCACCTCTACTTATCTGACTGCTTTGAACAGTGAACTCACAATTGAACATGATGGACTGCAAGACAGGACTGTTGCTTCTAACTATATTCTGTGCAGGTGAAGAGTCTTACTGATCTTGATGAAATTTATTTTTTTCTCACTAACTCATTTCACATAATTTTTTATCGTTTGGCTTAACAGGCATTGATGGACAGACTCTGACAGAATCTGAACCAGTGGTTAAAAGACCTGGAGAGTCTCACACATTGACATGTACAGCCTCTGGGTTCACATTCAGAGACTACCAGATGGCTTGGGTCAGACAGGCTCCTGGGAAAGGACTGGAGTGGATTGCTTTATTAAGTAGCCCAAGTGGTGGTAGCAAATACTACTCTCAGTCAGTCCAAGGTCGGTTTACCATCTCCAGAGACAACGACAAACAGCAGGTGTATCTGCAGATGAGCAGCTTGGCGACTGCTGATTCTGCTGTTTATTATTGTGCGCGACGCACACAGTGATAGAGGGTGTTATAGCAGCTGTACAAAATCTTACTGTACTCATTTTTCAACCTTAGCATTAAGCATCATTGGTATAATTTTATTATCTATTGTATGTATTATGTTATAAATATTCAAGTACAACATTTGTATTTCACAGACATTTCAATAGGTTTTTGATATTCTTTCTGTTATATATTCTATAAAACAGAGTTGTGTAGGTATACGTCTAATTATATGAAAATCATACACATATAGGTCCTAAAAGCTCTTCCCACATCACTTAAAGGTCACCACCAGTTCATCACTGGGCTAACATGGAGTGACAGAAATCCTCACATTCTCACATCCACATACAAAATTATACTTGGCAAGAGGCAGAATGTGGGGATCATGCTATGCTATTATATTGGTTGCAGTCGAATAGTCTGGGATTGTGACTAAACAGCTCACATTTAAAATAACCATCAGAGCCTGCACTTGTAACTTGAAGCCACCAAAGGAGGAGCTCTAAGACCATGCATTATTTTAAGACAGCAATGCAATCTTTGCAAGTACTGTATCAAGCATAAATTTGGAAAACTGTATTTTGTACCAACTTGGCAAAAAATAAGGAACCCACAATATCAGAAAGAAACACCAACAATCATGTGACCCCCTATGAGAAAGCACTTAGCAACAGTGGGAAGGAAAAGCTCTGTGTAACAGGCAGAAACCTCCAATAGACCCAGGCTCAGAAAGGAAGCCAATCTGGAAAAGATGATTTGGGACAAATGTGGTTTGGTTTGTCTTTCCAGTGCCTAATAGTACTCTCTGTGCAGTATTTTAGATGTTAGGGAGATTTTAGAGTTATCTGACAATTAAGAATTGTAATACTCCACCCTTAATACATGCATGGCTTTTCATCATCACGCTGAGGCAGCATGTTTCTCATTTTAATTGTATAGTATAAATACATGAATACAGTCATATATATATATATATATATATAATTTGTGCACTGCAAGACATTCCTCACAGTATTACTGGAGGTAATGCTGGCTGTAGGAAACATCTGGATAGACACAGAGTAAGATTTGCAGATTTGTCCAATGAATTTGGTATTGACTGATTTTAGAAGTAGTTTAGTAGTGACCATCCAGGACATTATGTCTTCAGTTTAACTAGTTGTTTTGCATTATCTAGCTTGATGGATAAATGGATCTGGGAGGAATCTGCATAACAATGAATAACAATAGTGTGCAGTATTGCCAAAGAGAAGGGGAAGGGTAAAGTATATAATGTAAATAGTATTGGTCTGAACACAGAACACTGTAATCTCTTCTTGTGAGATGAAGAATGCTAGAGGACTATGATCTGATGAAAAGTAGTTTCCTGACTGAATGTAAGTCATATTCAAATCATCCATCCTGTTTCTCACCTTATAAGAAAGTGAAGTGCGTCCGTGCGTCAGTGAGAGAACAGGAGAGCTCACATCAGTTTCTTTAACATCAGCCATGCTGTCTGTGACTCTGATGTTGCTGCTGGTAGTTGGATCCTGTGAGGAGATTATTAATAAATGCAAGTGAAATGCAGAATATTCAGATAAATAATGGAAATAATGTTTATTTCTTTTTCTACAGGTGTGTACAGTATTGATCTCATCCAGTCAGACTCAATAGTTGCGCAGCCTGGACAGTCTGTAACTATCACCTGTCAGGTCTCTGGTTATTCTTTGACTGATCGCAACTATGCAACAGGTTGGATCAGACAGAGTGAAGGAAAAACTCTGGAGTGGATTGTGCATCGGTGGGGTAACGGTGACATGGCTCAAAACAATGCTTTGAAGAACAAGTTACTCCACCACACATACAGTTCTACTTCATCTGTAACACTAACAGGAGTAAATTTGCAGCCTGAGGACACAGCAGTTTATTATTGTGTGCGTAGCCCACAGTGACACAACCCACCCAGAGACCTGCACAATTACTGAAAAGCAGTTTGAGCTGACTCCTCCCTGGTTCAGTCTATGCTCTGTTTGCCCACTGCGTGATACCATCAACAGGAGCTAAACAAAAAGCTCTGAATGCCTTTGTAACATAAATACACCAGAGGAGGAGCCCTCAGACCACTAATAATTTGAAGAGCACATCAGTCCAATTGTAAGGTCTTCTTGTTTACTGTAAAATAACTGTTGATGTGGAAATAATACAAAAAAGATACATTATTATAGTGGTGATAGTCACATATGGTTTCATAACTCATTCATTTGTTGAAAAAAGGGTTTTTTCCATCCTAAATGCAGATATTTAACTAAATGTTAGAATATAAGTGATTTGTTTTAGTCATTTACTTTCACCTGTAATTAGGTGACAAACTCTGGTTTGTCAGATTATTATAATTATGTTATTATTATTATATAATAACGGATGGATGAAAGCATTTGAAAAAAATCTGTTCCAAAGCATGCAGATGTTGCACCCTCAGAGTGTCATGATGCAGCTTTTGTTTTTTCATTTCCAACAATTTGGTTTTGGAGTTTACATGAAGCAGGCATGCCATCGCTAATGGTGTTCTCTATTGTCAAAAGTGTTTAAAAAATCTCCACAGAAAAAGCACTTGCAATAAACTAAAAGTGGTGAATGTCAATTATGTATGAACACATAGTATAGTTGACTAAATTCTGCTTAAATATAGAAATATATTCTTTCAAGCTGCTGGAGCAATTTCAGGCTGATCAGGAATTTGACTTACTTATTGTTAAAGTCTTTAACCATGTTTGGAAAACCTCAAAAAATTATCCTCTGGTCAAAATTCTTTGGTAAGATGGAAATAATTTGAAAAAATTCAAAATTCAAGTGGCTGATGGGATTTTTCAAATTAATGGCTCCAGATTTCACTTAATGACACCCAGGGAGAAACCATTCAAGCACAGATAAACACCCACAGCTTTTGATGTGTGAGGTGACATAGGCAATGGCGATTACTACTGCACACTCATTTTGTTTTTTGTTCCTGGCCCTCATGTTGTTACTATGTAAATAAAATAATAGGTTCTCACATCATGAATAATTCCAGTACACATGTAGACTGCTTTTCTTTGGGGTAGGAGGAGTCAGTGTAAAACTTTCTGATCTCACCTCTACTTATTTGACTGCTTGGAGCAGTGTGCACACAGTTTGACATGATGGACTGCATGACAGGGCTGCTGTTTTTAACTCTCTGCTGGGCAGGTGAAGAGTTTGATCTTACTTTAATAAAGTTTTCTTTGTGTTATCGACATATTTCACATTCTGTTGTCTTGTTTGTAGGTGTTGATGGACAGACATTGACAGAATCTGAACCAGTAATTAAAAGGCCTGGAGAATCTCACAGACTGACATGTACAGCCTCTGGATTCATATTCAGCGACTATGCGATGGTCTGGGTGAGACAGGCTCCTGGAAAAGCACTGGAGTGGATTGCTCATTTAACTAAACCAACTGGTAGCACTAAATCCTACTCTCAGTCAGTCCAAGGTCGGTTTACGATCTCCAGAGACAATGAGAAACAGCAGGTGTATCTAGAGATGAACAGCCTGAAGACTGAAGATTCTGCTGTTTATTATTGTGCTCGAAGGCCACAGTGACTGAAGTCATTTTAAAAGCTGTACAAAATCCTGTACTCATTTTTGAGCTCATTCTAAATATAGAAATATATTAATATTCAGGCACAACATTTATATTTCACGAGACCTTTATATTCTTCATATTGAATTCTTCATATTCAATGTGTAGATATACTATCTATCTATCTATCTATCTATCTATCTATCTATCTATCTATCTATCTATCTATCTATCTATCTATCTATCTATCTATCTATCTATCTATCTA
>NW_024583594.1:6823-15362 GCF_018398535.1 Haplochromis burtoni
CTATCTATCTATCTATCTATCTATCTATCTATCTATCTATCTATCTATCTATCTATCTATCTATCTATCTATCTATCTATCTATCTATCTATCTATCAGATAGACAGACAGATAGATAGATCGATCGATCCTCAAGGTTGGCAAAACAACATCTGACTTTAGTACTTCACCTGTTCACCCTTGGGTTTAATTTAACTTAAACTTTAAATTTGACACATCCTAGTTTTTATCTGTTCTTAAAAATATGTTTTTATTTGTTCTTACAGTTGTGGTCAAAAGTTTACATACACTTGTAAAGAATATAATATAATGGCTCTACTGAGTGTCCCGTTATTTCTAAAACTCAGATTTTTCTCTGATAGAGTGATTGGAACATATACTTCTTTGTCACAAAAACATTCATGAAGTTTGGTTCTTTTAAGACTATATTATGGGTTAACAGAAAAAAGTGATCACATCTGCTGGGTCAAAAATATACATACAGCAACATGAATTAGCAATTTTGGTGACTTAGAAAGTTGTCAGTGAATTGAGCTTCATAGCATGGCCTCTTAACTTTGGCCAATTAGACTTAACAGCGTTTATATGTCTATATTACAAGTAGCTACTGTAGGTGAGGCAGTGTTTGACACAAAATAATCATATTTATTATTTAACTAACGTGTCATTAGCATAAAAATTGGATTTACACACTGATAATGTATTTACGTGACTATAACATATTTGTTAAATATCTGTGTTGCTATGTTAAAATGTCTTCAACACCTTTTGTCACATGGAAATTAAATTAAGCACAATGTGGCAGGATGCTAGATGTTTGTGCAATGATTCACACTGGTGCTGCCCTGCATCCTACTCAGAGGACCACTAAAGCTGCCCCAACTGCCTTGTACAAGCTTCACCCATGGGAACCATAATTAACGTACTAAAATATTACAGTTATTGATGAAAATGAATGAAACAATAGTAGACTCAAACAATAAAAATTGCATCAATTGCCTGATTTTACTGTGGATCCCATTCTGCAAACACTGAAAGATGAAGTAATTACATTAATGTGCAGAAAAACATAAGTACAGGAGAAATATTTTAAATACATCAACAATTAAATTATATAATTTAAAATGTAAATACACGGTGTATTTCTGTACGTGAGGAATGACTAATGACTAAAAAAATCTGTGGAACAGGGATGTGTTATGAGAAAAAAGTCATTCGACCTTCAATTTCTTTTCAGGGGCAAAATGTAAGTAAAGTAAGTAAAAGTAATAAATTCAAATAAATGTAAGGTAAATTTGATCTCCTTGTGAGTTTATCTGACACTATTACTACGTATCTACTAACAGTTATAACTGGTACTCCTGCCTAATGTGTTTGATTCTATGCAAACTCGGTGAGTTTCCTTTCAACTCAGCAATAAAAACTCTCACACTTTGGGGTGACGATAGCAAAACATCACCCTCAACATAAACCATGTTTTTTGTAGCTCTGCTGCTGCTGTTGGCAGCTGGATCACGTGAGTCTCTCTGGATTTGCCATACTCACAAGTTTATCTTTAACAGCTTTACTCGATCATCTGTTAAAAACTCTTTTCTATTTACAGGTGTAAAGTGTGAGCAGTTGACACAGCCAGGGTCTGAAACTGTGCAGCCAGGCCAACGTCTGACCATCACCTGTCAGGGATCTTATTCTCTTAGCAGCCACTGGACAGGCTGGATCAGGCAACCTGCAGGGAAAGGACTGGAGTGGATCGGTGCCAGATATACTGGAGAAGCAGCTTACAAAGATTCACTAAAGAACAAGTTCAGTATTGATTTAGACACTTCAAGCAAAACAGTGACGCTAATTGGACAGAATATGCAGCCTGACGACACTGCCATGTATTACTGTGCCAGAGATGCACAATAACACAAGCCAACAAAAACCCCTCAGAGCCTGATCACTTACATGAAGCTGCCAGAGGAGGAGCCCTCAGACCACAAATGACTGGACAACAGCTTAAAATTTGAAGAAATAAATAAAATGAGTAAAAATGCTTTGGTCCAACTTGTTGTAAAGAAAACAAACCTTTATCCATGTGTTTTATTTTAAATCAATTTAGCTTTAATGTTTCATCTTATTCAATTCAATTCAAATTGTTGGGAAATCAGGTTTATGAGAAGCTGAACAAAATGTCCAGACACACTCAAATATATTGTCAGTATTAAATATTGTACATTTTTTTTGTCTCTTGTGACATTTCAGTGAAAGGTGTTTTTTCAGAAATAATTCCTTTTAAAACTTTGTATAACTTAGCATAAAGACTCAATGAAAATATTTTATAACCACCTAAGGGTGACAGAAAATTGAACATGAACTGATTTGAAGGCCTGAAATACATGTAAACATGTACACACTATAAAAGGAGCGTTGTTGTTGTGGTTTCTGTCTTTGTGTTTCAGTGGGTCACAATACTTTTTTACAGCAGTAAATTTCTGAATGTTTAAAAGAGAATGCTGTAGGTAGATGTCAGTAATAAATAATAAAAACAGTGTTGGGGGCAACAAAAGAAAGATTTAAAACACATAAAACCATATTTATAGTCACATTTTAAGGTGGCATGGCAAACCTCTTAATAAACAGTTGGTTACATTATTTATTGACACAACTTTAGGAAATGTATAACTTTTCAGGTACATTACCTGGCATCTCAACAGCTACATAATGAGAAGTTGCTGAGTTTTTTATTTGCTTTAAATTTGTAGAATTATACTGGAAAAAAATACTTCTGAAAGTTTTTCTAAAGGATACACTGAAAGTATAACACTACATGAATTGTCAGTTGTATTAATTATATATATAAAAAAATTTCCATGACAATGTGAGTTTTTTTAAATATTTTATTTGTTGTTTGACCAGAGACTGCAGATGGAAATTAGCTAGGAGCTAAATGTTGTTTAATGCATCTCTTATCTCAGGAGATGTTTTTGTTCATGGTTCCTGGCAAACAAATAATTATATCACTCCCAGTTTTTAACCTGCAAATCTTTGCTCTGAAAATACAAAAAGACAGGTGCAGGTCCATCTGTGCTCATGGAACAACTTTGAGCAAAAAAAGTTAGGAAAATGTAGTTTAATATTCAGTTTCATTGTGGGGGGCTGTGAAAGTGTGAATACAATTAAACAAATATTAGGCAAAGTTATCATGAAAAGTTTTTTTTAAATAGAACAGTCACCCTTCTGTTGGCTACATAGTGCCTCGTGTGGTTTATTCTATGCAAACTCAGTGAGCTTCCTCGCTACTCAGCCATAAAAACCTCCTCATATTTTTTGGCTGGAGATACCAGAAATCTGACCATAAACCATGTTGTCTGTAGCTCTGCTACTGTTAGCAGCTGGATCATGTAGGTTTCTCTGGATTTATCATACATGGTTTGCATTTGTCATAATAACCAATTTATCTGTAACTGCACAATTTGAAATATGCTTCTCTCTTTACAGGTGTAAAGTGTGAACAGCTGACATAGTCAGGCCCTTTGACTTTGCAGCCAGGTCAACGTCTGACTATCAGTCACTTATTCTATAAGCACTTACTGGACAGCTTGGATCAGACAGCCTGCAGGGAAAGGACTGGGTCAGGTGTTGGACATAGCACACTCTACAAAGATTCATTAAAGAACAAGTTCAGTATCAGCTTAGATTCTTCCAGCAAGACAGTGACTCTAAATGGACAGAATCTGCAGCCTGAAGACACTGCTGTGTATTACTGTGCCAGGAAACCACAATAACACAAACCAGCTGCAGACCTGAACAAAAACCCCAAAGTCCTTAAATACATACTGTATCTAAAAAGTATTCATAGTGCTTCACTTGTTTTTTAATTTTGTCACGTTGTAGCTTTATTCCAAAATGGACTAAATTCATTTTTCACCTCAAAATTCTATGACAAAGTGAATCCTCTCTGGATAATCTGTATGTATAACAACAAGAGGAGAGACAAGAGGACAATCAGTTCCTTTGTTGCAACAAATTTTAATTACAGTGTCAATTTAAAGTATGACTGAGTAATACAATTAAAGAAATGCTAGGCAAAGTTGGTCTCCTGGCAAGTTTATCAGATAACATAGTTGGTAACTTCCTTGCTACTCAACTATAAAAACTGCTTATAAGAAAACTTCAGAATGCAAACATGGTTTGCATTCACCTGTCAAACCATTTATTCGTTTTGGCAACTTTTGGTAACTGTACAGCTTGGATAAAACAGTCTGTAGGAAAAGTACCGGTGGGTCACAGCAGGTGGCTGCCCCTTCCTGTTGAAAGGAAGAATAATTGATTAGAAATATTGATTTTTAGTACTGTTAGAAAGCTATGTCATTCTTTCTTTTCTTTTTTTTTTGAGCTTAAATAGTTTTTTGCTGAATGTTGTTTTTTTGTGTGTGAGAGTGTGTGTGTGTGTGTGTGTGAATAGATGTGTGTGTTTTGTGGGGGGGGGGTGGGGGGGGGGGTGTTATACATTTGTTCAGATTTCCAGAAATAAAAGCTCGCCAGCTCTTTAGGTCTTCCTCAGAAAGATTCCCAATTATCTACAAAGCCCACATTTTTTTTCGGACAGCACTCACAGCCAGCATTTTAAGGAGAATATATGGCTAAACATGTCACTCATGGTCCAAATGACATAAGTGGAGAAATGTCTCCTTAGAATAGAATTGCCCTTTATTGTCATTGTTCATGTACAATGAAATTACAATCCTATTATGTTCTTAAATCTCTGTAAAGACTTCTCAGCAATGCAACGACTGCCACAAAATTAAGTGCAAAAAACTAATGCCAGGACAATTACCAGCAAATTGCATGTCACAAATGTTAGTAAATCAGTTTGGGCACCTGATTCTTTCTCATCCGTACATTTTGCATTTTGAGATAGGAACTCCCAGAAATGTATATGCAACAGGATCAGTTACTTTTCACGCCTCTTACACACAACCTTGTCACTTTTCATATATGCACATTTTAAGATAATGTGACAAACCTGTTATCAAATAGTTGCTTAGGTTGGCAGAGATACAATGTTTGCTTTTCATGCACTTTGCTACTTTTTATTCAGATTATTTTAACATGTTTCTATGATACAGTGATGTGGAAAAACTGTTTGCCACCTTCCTGATTTCCTTTTTTTGGTTTGTATGTTTATCACACTTAAATATTTTAAATCATCAAATAAATGTAAATATGAGACAAAGACAACAGAAGTAAACATAAAATGCAGTTTCTAAATGAAGGTGTTAATTATTAAGGGAAAAAAATCCAAACTTACGTGGTCCTGTGTGGAAAAAATGATTGTCTCCTAAACCCAATAACTGGTTGGGCCCTTGATAGCAACAATGGCAATCAAGTGTTTGTGATGAATGGCAATGAGTCTTTTACCAGTTTCTTGGATGTTGTTTTGTAGTCTTTTGTGACATCTTAGACGATAATTTCACTATTGGGGTAATTATGCTCGGCCAGCCCCTCCTGGGAAGAGTCACCACTGTTCCATTTTTTTGCCATTTGTGGATAATGGATCTCACTGTGGTTTGTTTGAGTGCCACAGCTTTAGAAATGGCTTTATAACCTTATAAACTTCTCCAGACTCAGAGCTCTTAATTATTTGTTTGTTGTTTTTCATTGTTCCTGATTTTCCTTGGATTGCAGCATGATGGCCTTTGAGGAATTTTTGGTCTAGTCCACTTTGTCAGGGAGGGCCTGTGAGATTATTCTGTTATCATATGTTATCTTATATCTGTAGTTAAAGTAGTTGAATTATGTTAACTGCTGTAGGTCATATAATATCCTTTAGTCTAGATTGTGTGCTGTGTATGTAGCTTAGTTTCCATTATATTTTTAGGTTAAAAGAATGTGACCATTTTTGGATTTGTTAGACAGGTGTGGATTACCCTGTACCCTTGATCTGCTGTGAATGTGTTACACTGTTTCTTGACATTTCATACTGCTGAATCATGAAGAGAATGTTGTGTGCAGAGGACCTTGTGCTGATAATAGAAGAGACAGACCACATTCCATACCCCCACCTTTACAGAGAGCAGAAGGACAGGGAGCCGAGGTCATAACTTAGGCGCCATAACAGAGAAAGAATGTGAATGTTTAGGCTTTTACGACTAGGTGGGGGCCACTAGAGGCTATAAGAAGCTGAGTAACCCGTCACCATTTTGAGATTTGCTGTGACCCTCTTCATGCATGTCTCCCCATCCGGATGGTTTATGCTCATTGTATGGAAATAAATGATTGTTGATTGAGCATTTATACACCGGGTATTGTCCTTCCTTCAGCCCAAAGATTCAAAGAATTGGGAGATCTTAACAACCTTTTAAGTGATTTCAGGTGAACAGGTGTGGCACTAATCAGGCCTGTGTGTGGCTAGAGAAATTAAACACTTTCCAAACATGTGATAAACCAAAGGTAATTTACATTATAACACCTTCATAAGCATATTCATATAGAAACTGCATTTTGTGTTTACTTGTGCTATCTCTGTCTAATATTGAAATTTAAGTGTGAAAAACATACAAAAAAAATAGGTAATCAGATAGAGGCAAACATTTTTTTACACACCACTGTATAGTGATGAATATAGTAATGAATGAAATGCATACAAAGTACTTTCGGTACACTTTTCATCATTTTTAAATCTGGGTCTGGCATCAAACTAAAATTGTTAATCATAATATGACCTTTAGTACTTCTATGCATTAGGGCTTTCTGGCTGATCCAAAGCTGAGACAAATCTAAAATTGAACTTAAACTATGTTTTCGAAGACACTATAATATTAGCTTGTTATTGTTACTGCTGAATGAGTACCCTGGTATAGTGAAGACTGTAACATGAATGCTATGAGAGAAAGCAAAAATAATATCAAATCTGTGTAAAAATCTGTAATTGTTATGGAAACATGCATTATTAAAAAAGTGATATTGTCATCATTTTTATTTAATATGCAGAGGTTTGGAGGAGAGATTAATTCTTCAGACAAAAGGCGTGTTCATAGCACAGACTTGCTAGCATTTGAAAAACTGTGAAAACAGTTAAAACATTTCATTCAGTTATCACTTTCCTGTGAGGTGGAGTCAATGCAAAGCATCTTCCACTACTACTTAACCCTCTTTGGAGAGAACAACAGACACCTTTGTGCACTTCTATAGCACTATGATGGATTTCAAGGCAGGACTGCTGCTTTTAGCTGTTTGCTGGGCAGGCAAGGGTTTTCTCTGAGCTTAAATTGACATTGACATGAAATTTTGAAGAATAAGTCATTTGATTTTTTTCTAATGTCTTGACAGGTGTTGATGGTCAGACTCTGAGAGAATCTGAGCCAGTGATTAAAAGGCCTGGAGAATCCCACAGACTGACCTGTACAGCCTCTGGATTCACATTCAGCAGCTACAGGATGGTTTGGGTCAGACAGGCTCCTGGAAAAGGACTGGAGTGGATCGCTTTTATACACACAGGCAGTTCTCATATCTATTACTCCCAGTCAGTCCAGGGTAGATTCATCATTTCCAGAGATGACTCCAGCAGTAAACTTTTTCTACAAATGAACAGTTTGAAAACTGAGGACACAGCAGTTTATCACTGTGCCCGGTGTGACACAGTGACAGCCAGTAATAGGAGAGTCATACAAAAACTACTTCCCAGATTCACCAATACCCCTAGTAACATACAGTAGTCTCATAGTGGTTGCCCTGAGATGCTAAATTTATTCATTTACCTGTGGATGAAAATTCTCAAAACAGGCTAAACTACAATGATTACTTATTTATTTGTGATTATTTAGGTACTATCATGGAGAACATAAACTACTTTTGCAAAAAGCAACAAAGTGAGAGCTAAAACTTGCATCAAACCAACAAATCATTGCACAGGTCTTACAATGATTTTTGCTCCTTTTTATTTATTTATTTTTTCATAGTTTTAGGTTCAAGGAATAGATATGTACATATAAGAATATATATATATATACACTTATATGAGCCCACCAGAGGAAGAGCCAATAATGATTTGAAGGAAAAGTTTTTTTCAAAGCAGAGCTTTAAATCATTTAGACCCAAGTGTAGCATTTCTGAAAGAGACTTAATTAGTCACTGTCTGCAGCTCACATCAATAGGAATATAAAGCAACAATCGAACACTGTGATATGCCACAGTGTTGATGACTCTTGATACACTGAGGAAAAGGTGATATTTTTTCCTTTCCTTATCTTCTTCCTGTGAGGTGTCCATACAAACCAGAGGCAGCTCCAACTGCTACCTAATGACAGATAACAGACAACTTTGGGTGCCATATTGTATGATGGGTTACAAGACAGGACTGCTGCTTTTAGCTGTTTGCAGGTCTGGTCAGGATTTTCCCTGATCTTGATTGTCAATGTCTTGCAAGGTCTTGATCATCAGATTCAGAGAATCTGAAGCAGTCATTAAAAGGCTCTGGGTTTACATTAAGCAGCTACAAAATGAACTAGATCAGACAGGCTCCTGAAAAAGGACTGGAGTGGATTGCTTATATCAG
>NW_024583594.1:15662-17752 GCF_018398535.1 Haplochromis burtoni
AAAAGCCAGCAAAACACTGCACCGGTGTTAGAAGTGCAAACAAGTTTTGATAAAGGTTGATTTTTCTTTTTATATTACATACAAACCACCATTCAAATATCCAGATGGAACACATTACAAACTAACTTTTAAAAAATGGATTTGATTTGATCCGTATACAAGGCAAAGTAGTTTGTAATAGAGATCAGTTAGATTAGATGAGTAACTGATGGATGAGTATTCAGAAGAAAACAGGTTCATCTCAGGCTCTCCAAAGTATGGAGGCCTATCACCCCACTCTCCCTGCCGGTGGCTGATGCCCTCAGGCGTCGGTGCATTGGTAGTTCTTGGTGTCTGGGGCTGGGCGCTCAGGTATGTCCCGGCTCACTCCCAGTGGCTGCTTGGAGGGGCCGGGGGTCCGTAGCTCGATCGGGCCTCCTCCTGGGGGTAGGGGGCCCAGGAGCCTCCGGGCTCTGGACCTGCTGCTCGGTCCTCCTTGGGCTCTCGCACTCTGGGAACTCTGGATATCTGGAGCCTGGATCTCCTCCATGCCTGATTCATGCCCTGGGGGGACGGGGGGCTATGGCTCCCCACACTCTCTAGCAGATTGTTATGTGGAGAAACCTTTTGAATATAAGTGCACTGATCCACACAGGTGTGCACACAGGTGTTACATGGGTGTTCACAGACACAAACTACACCTTTCTTGGCTGCTACCTCAAAGCACATTATGCGCTGTCAGTCCTGCGTGCTGCACAACAACATTCAATATTTAGTATTTACTGTTATTTATACTTAGCTATGATGTTGTGTTTATTATGCTGCTCTCTTTTTTGCTTGTTTTCTCTTTTTTTTTTTTCTCTCAACAGGTGATCCAGTGGACCAATACGGCAAAGCAATGAAGATCCACTTGGTAATCTTGGGTATCTTTGTTGGCCTTCAGACAACAATTTTGACGGCTAAAGAACCAAACGGGACAGGTGGGGGGAAAAAGGGAGAAAAAGAAGAAGAAAACAGGTTCTGTTATGTGTAATAACAGAACCTGTGCTAATAGTTTTGCAAAGTGTGTTATAATATTGCAACAACAGAGATACTAGGTGCACTCAGAAGAAAATGACCTCAAATTTCTAAATATTAAACTTTTTGTCTTTTCAACACAGTGTCAAAGCTCAGTATGTGACAAAGCAAAATATTTCAGATTATATATTCAGTGCTATAATTGTTGTTGAAGAGACATTAAAAATGTTGCTAATTTTTAAGGTTGTGAAAACATTTTAAGACATTTGCTTACACCGAGCATTTATTCTAGTTTCACCATCAAAAGAGTTCATGCAGAACCAGTCTGATAGTACAATGTGAGGAGGAGTCAATGCAAAATTTATCTTCAGCCTCTACTTATCTGACTGCAAGGAGCATGACAGAGAGAGCAGATGTCACACAGTTGAACATGACTACAAGAGAGTATTGCTGCTTTTAACTTTCTGCTGGGGAGGTAAAGCTAAATGGCCTTTAATTATCAATAAAATGCTGCAAAGTGAAAGAAACTGACTATGATTTGGTTGTTATTTAACAGTCCATGCCCAGACTCTGACACAATCTGAACCAGTTGTTAAAAAAACCGGGAGAGTCTCACAGACTCACCTGTACCACCTCTGGACTCTCATTAGTAGCAACTGGATGTCCTGGATCAGACAGGCTCCTGGGAAAGGACTGGAGTGGATTGCAACTGATACTAATGGTGGCAGCAACTACTACTCTCAGTCAGTACAAGGCAGGTTTACTGCCTCCAGAGACAACAGCAGAAAACAGCTGTTTTTGCAAATGAACAGCCTGAAGACTGAAGATTCTGCTGTGTATTATTGTGCTCGACACTCACAGTGACTGGAATCAGTGAAGCAGCTTAACAAAATCCTCGAGTGGACCTCAGACATCTGTTTTAAAACCCTGTTAAGAAAACAATAATGAAATTATTATTTCATTATAATAATTACATTATTGTTTTCATATTTACATTTTTTGGAACAACCTCTTTGCTTTTGCAAGTGTCATTACCTTCATACATCTATTAAAGAGATGGGCTTTGATGATTTGTAAGATTTTCTCGTTGTCTA
>NW_024583594.1:43037-51224 GCF_018398535.1 Haplochromis burtoni
TAGACAACGAGAAAATTTAATTTAATTTAATTTTAAAAATTAAAAAATTAATTTAATTTTAAATTTTTAAATTTTAATAAAATTAAATATAATTTTTTTAGTAACATATCATGAAAAAAAAAAATATATATAGAATATATAATATATATGATATTATATATATATATAATTAATATATACGTGTATATATGTGTGTGGTGGTTGGTGTCCAACACAGCTTACTAAATAAAAAAAAAGTCCAAAGATGACACATGACACACGACCAACGAACAAAGGGAGACAGAGGACTTGAATACACGCATGACTGAAGTTTCCAACTACAAGTGAGTAAATATAATCATTTCCAGTGGACGACCCCATCGATTAAAGCCTAAAGCAGCCAAATAAGTCTGCTTTAGGACCATGAGTATGCTAATAATTTTTGCACAAACTCACAGAGTTGCACTTCATGAATTTGTGCCACAGAGTGACTCTGTTAACAGGTTCTATGACTTACATGAGGTCTAAAATGACTTATAAACAGAGGTGGGAAGAAACAGAAATACTTTACTAGTGTATTTAAGCAAAATTTTCAGGTATATGTAGTTTTATTTATTTATTTTTATTTTTGACTGATTTTAATTTTACTCCCTAAATTAAGAAAGACATATCTATCTACTTTCTACTTCTTACATTTTCAAAACAAAGTGTTATCTGATGCAGTTGAGGGACATTTTATTTTATACCACTCCAGCCCCTCAAACTAATCTGAATTCCCTAAATAGAGGGAACAATATTGTAACACATAAAAGTTCATCCTTTGGTGTATCCACAAAGAATACAGCACACAAGCACATAAAGAAAAGACACAAAAGCATATACAGTGGTGTGAAAAAGTGTTTGCCCCCTTCCTGATTTCCCATTTTTTTCATGATTGTGAAGGTGTTTATGATGAAGGGGAAAAAACTTACATGGCTCTTTAACATGATAACTGGTTGGGCCACCCTTAGCAGCAAGAACTGCAAAAAAGCGTTCGCAATACTAGTAAAGCCTTTTTAAACGAGATTTAACCTCCTAGGACCTGGCGTCCACATATGTGGACATCACATTTTGGGTTATTTAGACCAAAATACTCAATTTTGCTCTACAAGGGCCTGATATCCACTTACGAGGACATTATACTGCTACTGTTCTATCAAAATTTTAAACGAATATCCTCATATGTGGCTCTTATTTTTCTTAAAAACAAAAATAAGGTAAAAAAAAAAAATCTGGTAATTCTTTGTTTTTACATTCATCGGGCCCCAATATGCCCAAATATCAAAGAGAAATTAAAAATGCATGCTGTGGAAGAGTTCGGGTCTTAGGAGGTTTAAAGGTATGGACTGCTTTGACAAAATGAAAATGAAAAGTGTATGGGTAAATCCAATATAAGATCTTTACATAGTGTGATGTATGGTTTTTGCATGTTGTGAAGCAAAAAAAGATCAATATATTACTGAGCATATCACATATTCTCAATAAATTATTAAAATGAAGCATATACACTTGTGTTATACCCTTGTATTCCAATATAAAGTAAATTTTGCTAATAATGCTATATAAATACAGGCCATTTACCATGTTATTGATGCACAAAAATGGGGAAAGTTGTTTATTTATTTTTCACATTCTCTCTGGATTTCTCACAATCAATAGTTCAGTTTTCTCAGCGCAATTTGATCATTTATTATGAAATATACTTATTTATTTATTTGATTGTTTTTTATACTTTTTAACAGGTGTAAATTCTGAAACATTGACACAGCCAGCCTCCATGATTGTACAGCCAGAGGAACACCTGACCATCAACTATCAGGTTTCTTATTCTCTCGGCAGCTCCCCAACAGCTTGGATCAGACAGCCTGCAGGAAAAGCACTGGAGTGGATTGGAAGGGCAGGAGATGGATGGACAACATACTACAAAGATTCACTTAAAAACAAGTTCAGTATCAGCTTGGAATCTTCCAGCAAAACAGTCACTCTCAGGGGGACGAATGTGCAGCCTGAAGACACTGCTGTGCATTACTGTGCCAGAGAGTCACAGTAACATGAAGTATCAGTAGGCCTGAACAAAAACTTCACAGTGCCTGAACATTAGTAAAGAAACCAGAGGAGGAGCTCTCAGACCATTAAAGATATAAAGAGACTGCTTATTCTAACAATATTACAATATTTATGTAAATCTCTTATTTCATAAGAAATAAATAATTTAACTATTATTATTTTTTCACAGTATAACTGAACACTGAATAATAAGAAAATGTTGTTTAATATTTTGTTATTGTTGAAAGAAATACAAACAACAAATAATTTACATGCAAACAATTGTAACAAATTGACCTAAGATAATATGATAACATTACACAAAACAAGTACAAAAGGTAAAACATTAGCTAAATAAATAAATGTTGCAAATAAAATATTCTGTACCCACCTGTATCTAAAAGTGAGTTGAATTACTGTTTTATTAAAGAAAAGAGCAAATTATTTAAAAACCCTCTATTAAAGCATGATAGAGAATCAATTTGTCAAAATCTACGCCCCACATTAACTATAGTATATCTTAAGACACATGGATCATGGACAGATGCCACAGAGCTATACTGGTTTATAATGGTTTAAAACAAAAATTTAAAATTTCTTCTATTTTAGACTGTCTCAGACATGTCATCTACTAGACACTGTGAGTTTTACACATACTTTTCTTGAACTGAATATCTAACAAGTAAGAAATCATATTGCTCAGTCATACAAATCTAATGATTACTACAATCCCCTCCCTTCTGCTATGAATAAAAAAAATTTCTCACATCCACACTGATTCCAGAGTTTTACTAAATTCCTTTATGTTCTAGGATTGATTTCAACGTTTTATTTATCATTTATAAAGCAAATTTTGTTCTGGCACCAAGCATCATAGCATAAGTGATACTCCTGATACGAGCCTTAGAACCTCATCTCTCATCATGTTTAAAGCAGTTGTGACAGCGTTAATTGCGTTAACGCGAACATTAACCTGTCAAAACTGGCAAATCCCCATTGACGAGTTAACACAGATTAGCCCTTGTGAGGGGTTGTTCGGCATTAATGCGTTAATGCAGCTTAAGCGTGTTAACGCCACCTCAGCTAACATGATTAACAATTAACTCATCTGGAGCGCAGACCAACTCAAAATCCCTGGAATGTCTCTGTCAACACGTTTCGGGCAGTTTGTCTGAAGTTTTTCCATTCTGCGCTCCAGACGGGTTGAGTGGGTTTAATCACGTTAATCGCGATGACTGCGTAATGGGTTAACGCTGACAGCACTAGTTTAAAGTGTTTGAATCCTGCCATTGGGACAATAATGTGTTTAAAGTGATCACCAACTATGTGCTACAGGCAAAGTGCAGGCGGGGATTGGCTCCAGGGGTCAGCGAGAACAGGCATCCAAAACCACACTCCAGTAAGGGATTCCAGGGAAGGTCTGTACACAGGGAAACACACAGTGAGCAAAAACACAAGCAAAGGAGCAAGCAGCCATTTCTGGGGCTTAGACAGATCTAAAAAATTGAAACTATCCAGTGAGTGACAGTTCTCTAGGAGAAAATGCCTTGTTTATGCTGGATGTTAGAGCCCATCACCAAATGGAGCTGATAGAAGTGCAACATACTTTGGTTGTAATCACTCATCACAGCATCTCTGAAGGCACAAGATATTCAGCCTTTAAGCAAATGGGTAATATTAGAAGACCACACCAAGTGCCACTCCAGCTAAGAACAGGAAGCTGAGGCTACACACAGGACACAGGCTCACCAAACTGGACAACAGTTCAAATCAATGAAATGTTATTTATATACTTTATATAATCCGTTTATGAATCAGTGGTTACAAGACCTGGAGGGCTGCATGCATTGAACTGTACAGCTTTGAATTCACCCTCAGTTGCTTCTTATAGTAACTCAAACATAAAAAACAATCAAATAAATAAATAATATTACATATTTATTTGTCTCTGGTCACATGTATAGTCATTAGCTCATAAGGCTACCGTGCTTTCACACACAGTTTCAGTTCCTCAGAAGTTATTTCCCTATAGTATCACGTTAGATCTTCGTTCTCACACATCTGCAGAAACTGAAAACATCAAGGGTACTTTATGCAAATGAAAAATGACAACACAAACTTTACATACTACACAATCTTGTATGTTAGCAGTACACCTGCACAGCAAGGAAAAAATAATAATTTTTTCCAGTATGTTGTTTTGATTTTTAAATAACCTTAGTCTACATGGAAGCCCATTGAATTGTTTATCTTTTAATAAATCACCTCCATTAGGATTTATAGTATTTGCTAATACACAAGAAATTATCAATTGTTTTAAAAATAAATCTTCCACTTTTGACATTATGAGTTTCGAGCAACAACAGAGTAAATTCAGTCGTTCAGTTATTGTAAATGCTGCCTTTTAAAAAACCCCACACACAATTCCGTGAATGACGAAAATAATGAAGCTGATATGATTTCCAGGTATGTAATCCAGATAGAATAACAGAAATTATCCAAACCTCTCGAGTTGCCAATCTTTTCGTGACAAGATGTTGTCATCACCTGTCAGGTCTCTTATGTTTTGGCAGCTTTCACACAGCCTGGATCAGACAGCCTGCGTGGAAAAGACTTGATCTGAGGCATAGAGCAGCCAATGTTTTTGTTTTGGGGTGTTTTTTTTTCCTGTCTACCCTTCCTGTTCTCAGACTCATTTCTCCTTTATCTCTTTGGTTATGAATAAAGATGATTTACTATTAGTAAATATACTTTCTCTTGTGTTAGGGTCAGCACTGACCCATTTTAAATTTCAAATGCATAAAAAATTACATACATTTGTTTATTGTATCAAGGCTTTTTGAATTTGTCAGGAATCTCTATTTCTACAAAATAAAACAAAAAAAAAATCTTTTCACTAAATTATAAAATGCCCTAGTTGAAATCATGACCTTTGTCTTGTTAGGGTCAGTTTTGACCCAGTTATAATATTATGAGTATTCAGCAATAATTAAAGCCAAAACTGAAATCATAAGTGCACTGTCAGCTAAAACACTGACAGCAAGCTCTTCTCCTAATCATATGAGCTTTAGGGGATTCTTATTTTGCATGATTTTCCAGTATACCTGCACAAAAACAAAACAAAATAAAGACGGGCATGTCAAGACATGTGAGGTGAATTCACTCATTTGAGTGGCCATTTGACTTCCAGAGTGCACATTTATAATGTGCAGTATACAAAAATGAGAAGAAGATTGACAGTGAGCCAAGTTCTGGATCATATTTTTAGTGAAAATGAAGGGGAGGACACAGAGCAGCACAATGATTCAGATGGGCAGGTTTCTAAGGAGGAAGACAATGTAGACTATCATCCAGAACACACAGACACATCTGATCAGAGGTGGAGGCCGCTGGCGCTGAAGCTACTCCTGTTGAAAGCTTCAAGTCCAAAAATGGTAAGATCTTTTGGAGCTCAGTACCTCATGATGTACATGGCAGGACAGCTGCTGCAAATGTCATCAAAATGACCCCTGGAACCACAAGGTTTGCTCTGACCAAAGTCAGTTACATCAACAGATGTTTTGAGCTATTTATGCCATTGCGACTAAAAAGAATCATTACTATGATAAACCTTGAAAGAAAAAAAGTCCATGGCGACATGTGGAAAGATAATGATGAGGAATACCTGGATGCTTTCATTGGTGTTCTTCTTCTTGCTGGAGTGTACAGATGCTGCATTGAGGCCACTGACAGGCAGTAATATTTTCTGGGCAACGATGTCACTTCACACATTTGATATCATTTTGATTCAAGAGTTCTCAGATTTGACAACAGAGAGACCAGACTGAGGTCTGACAAGCTTGCTCCCATCAGGAATGTCTGGGAGAGATGGGTGCAGCTTCTTCCGCTGATGTTCATCCCAGGGCCAGAGGTGACAGTGGATGAACGTCTTGTCCACTTGTCAAGGAAAATGCCCCTTCCAGCAATACATACCCAGTGAGCCAGGGAAATACGGCAGAAAAATCTGGGAAGCCTGTGATGCAAAAACAAACTATGCCTGGAATGTACAGAATTTCACAGTCAAAGCTGCGGGTGGCACCCCTGAGAAGAACCAATGAAAATGTGTGGTCCTCGATATGACCACTGGACTAAAGGGTCACAATATCAGTTGTGATATTTTATTTTATTTTTTACGAGATATGACCTCGGACAAGAACTTCACAAAGGAAACTTCACAAAGGTGTAGCTGTATCATTGGGAAGTGATAAAAAGCCCACAATTACCCCCGACTATAACCAAAACAAAGGAGGAGTGGACTTTTTTCTTTTTTTTCAGTTTATATTAAAGGTCTACTGTTGAAAAAAAACAAACATTTTTTTGTCTTTTCTTTGAAATTGACCCGTAACACCATAGATATCATTTTAGTCATTAATATTAAAATGAAAAAAATCAATAAAACAGATTTATTTAAGAGATGTGTCCTATACCCCTCAGTAATAGTCAGGTAACACAAAAACCTTTTATTAAGTAATATGATTTTTTGAGGTTAATTTTACTATTTTTTTAAATTGAAATCGAGAGGTATAGTGACAAAAAACATCACAACAAAAGTATTAAAACCAACATTTTCATGGATAAGGAAGCCTAACAAGGTAACCAAGAGATGAGAAACAAATTGGATGATAACTTATCGTTTTTAGTGTATTTTATAGCTGATTTAATACATGGGTCAAAACCGACCCATTAACATAAGAGATGATAACAAAGCTCTCTCAGATGTAGGGAAGGGGACTTCAGTCTCTCGTCAGTCTCTCTCTGTTCCACCTACCGACAACCTGAACAAAAACCTCACATTGCCTGAACATTTGTAAATCAACCATACAAGGAGTTATCAGACCACTAATGGCCTTAAAAAGGGCTTATGATTAAAACAAACAAACAAACAAACAAACAAACAAACAAACAAAGATCAATACAAAATAGCTTCAATGATATATCTTATCCCTTTAAGTAAAATGCATGTGTTAAATGCGTCTGTGTGTTAAAATTTTCTGTTTTTCTGTGTCTGACATCTGCAAACAGAGAGAACAACAAAAGTTTTGTCCACAAAAATCTTCAAATTATGTTTTAACTAAAGCTAAAGTAACGTGTATTTGCATTTGTATTTGATATAGAATAAATAGGAAAAGTAAAACAATGTATGAACAAAAATTGTAGTTAAAACCTGCAGAAGTTGGATCTGAAACAAAGTGAATGCCTTCAGGTGAAAAAATGGTCAACAGCCTTTACTATGAAGAGTTAGAGTGACATTGATGCTTTATTTGTTTGATTCTATGTAAATTTAGCTTCCTAGCTCCTCAGCCATAAAACTCTGCACATTTTCTTTGTGAGGAGATTCCAGAATATCAATCTCATCCATTATTATGCAGCCAGGGGAACACCTGACCATCAACTGTCAGGTTTCTTATTCTCTCTGCAGCTCCCCAACTGACACTATTACGTATTACTGTGTCAGAGAGTCAGTAGAAAACAAAACATCAGTAGACCTGAACCTGTAGACCTGAAAATCTTCACAATGCCTCAACATTAGTTGAGACACTGCAGGAGCTCATTTGTGGGGAGGAGCTCCCTGACCACTAATGATTTTAAAGAATCTCCTCACTCTAACAATATTTATGTGAGTCATTATTTTGTAAATTTATTTAATGAAGAAATGGAAATAAAAACATAAATTCCTAAATTCTTATCATTATTTTTAATATTTTTAACCAAAGGAATGGATGTTCTGTGGATGTGTTTTTTCAACATAACTTATTATTAGTACACATACGTGGGAAAAGTTATTATTACAGGTTCAAAGTGAACACAACATCCACAAAATATTTTTTGAATAAAATTATAAACCGTGTGCATCTCACAAGGATTATCCACTTCCTAGGCAATGTTCCCTCTAAGCTGCACACGGGCGCAGTTGCGCACTGCTGGCAGAGTCACTGCGCACAGGAAATATGCATTGCGCACAGAAAAAAAAACTAACCTGAATTGAAATTAAAATAAATACGTTAACAATTCTGTTTTGCAGTGTTAGTCAGTAAGTGACTGGCTGCTCCCGTATGGGATTAGAACGATGCCACCTTATCCCAT
>NW_024583594.1:52234-55184 GCF_018398535.1 Haplochromis burtoni
TATTTTAATAAACCATGTAACTTGGATGGATTCGATGCTGGCGTGACCACAGTGCACACGTCTAATGTTGCTCACTGTGGTCCAAGTGTCCACTCAGGGAGTTTGTGTGTTCGCTCAGACTCATGAAAAATTAGAGGGAACATTGTTCCTGGGTGAGGTGTTCCAGGCACGTCCCACTGGGAGGATGGCTTGTACAGACCC
This sequence comes from Haplochromis burtoni, assembly GCF_018398535.1. NCBI lineage: Eukaryota > Metazoa > Chordata > Actinopteri > Cichliformes > Cichlidae > Haplochromis > Haplochromis burtoni. The sequence continues at coordinate 52,436 of NW_024583594.1, forward strand.
AGGACGCCCCGGAGAGATTATGTCTTTCAGCTGGCCTTGGAAAAACTCTGTGATCCCCCAGATAAAGTGGAGGTGGTGTCTAGGGAAAGGGAGGCCAGATAAGTTGAGGTAAATGGATGATTGGAAAGAAAAGAGATTCAACATAAATATTGGAAAAAGGAACAAATAATTTGCATGCAAAAAACTGTAACACATTTGCTTAAGTAAATGTATGATACCACTATAGAAAACAGGTATAGAAAGTAAAACACTAGATGAATAAATACATTTTACAATTAAAATATTCTGAAGACACACACACACACACACACACACACACACACACACACACACACACACACACACACACACACACACACACACCTGTATATAAACAAGAAATGAATAACGTATAACTAATAATATTCAAAATTGTTTCAAAGTGTGGTGAAAGACATCATAATGTATTACAAAAAAAAACATGACACTCCTATTTGTCATCTATTTTAGCAATGTTAACTATCTATAGAAAAATTACCAATATTATTTGTGTTTCTATTATTATTAAATGTTTGTGTAGGTGACAGAGGAGAGAGTGTGAGTTTAATTAATTTAGATCCAAATGCAGCATTTCAAAAAGCGAGCCAGTGTGTCATTATCTTCAGTCATATTTACTATAGTATGTTGCATTATTTAATTTTTGCTTGTCTTTCATCATGCTTTCCTTTCAATAGATTTCTTTGCTATGGGGGAAACATAGTCCTATACTTAAACACAGCTTAAAACATAGTGAACTTAAAGAATTGTCTGCAGATTAAACCATCATTCTTTCAACAGCGGAACAGCAATACTGATTTATCTGAAACATTATTCAAACCACAAAGATAAATTCTGTGTTTGTTTGTATTTTTAAATAACCAGCTTCACTTCAAGCTGTTGATGTTTTTAGCTCAGTGTGTTATTGATGGTTGAACAACATAGTGTTGAACAAGCTTATTTGGAGTTTCAGATATGAGGTTAACCTTTTTGCCAAAGTATTTATTTGAAAAATGGTGAAAACTCCTCAGTTAAGTAAGGCGGAGTCTATGCAAAACATCTTCCACCACTACTTATCCATCTGTTGGAGAAGATAACAGACAACTCTGGGTACATTGCAGTACTGTATCATGGATTACCAGACAAGACTGCTGCTTTCAGTTATTTGGTAGGCAGGTGAGGATTTCCCCTGATCTTGATTTAACATTAATTATTTGGAGAATAATTCATTATTATTATTGGGGTTTTTTTTTGTTTGTTTATGTCTTACCAGGTGTTAATGGTCAGACTCTGACAGAATCTGAACCAGTTGTTAAAAGACCTGGACAATCTCACAGATTGACCTGCACAGCCTCTGGATTCACATTCAGAGACTACTGGATGGTTTGGGTCAGACAGGCTCCTGGAAAAGGACCGGAGTGGATTGCTTTTATCAGCACTTCAACTTATAGTTATGCTACCTCTTATTCCCAGTCAGTCCAGGGTAGATTCACGATCTCCAGAGAGGATTCCAGCAGTAAAGTCTATTTACAGATGGACAGCTTGAAGACTGAGGACACAGCAGTTTATTACTGTGCCCGAGGGACACAGTGAGAGAGAGCAATAGAAATGCCATACAAAAACCACTTCCTCTGTTTCCTAACTCCAGTGAATATTTGGTAAACTCAGGGCTTTTTTCCTACATGTTTTAAACATTCATGGTAAAACAATTTCATCATTAATTAGTAATACAATATCTTTTATCCAGTGTCACCTAGTTTGAATTTAGGTTCTGAATGTACACTAACACGTATAATTGATATCAACAAATTATTACACCATTTCATCATGTATATTTGTGATGCAGACATTCACAGAGTTATGGATGAAGAGGTCAGTGTGACAGATCATTCTATAGTTTCAAGTGTGGTTTCAGAAGAAAGCACACCAAACAATTATTTAACTTTATTTGATTTCAGTGAATCAGCTGGTTAGGGTGGAGAGAAGTGTGCTGTTTGAAAAGCTGACACTGAATAATAAATAAAAAGTAGCTCCTAGGATAGACATCTGATTATGGGAGCATATGATGCTGATTTGTTATTTCTCTTACCTGACTGCCAGTATTCCAGTAGACATGTCTGTTTGAATATTAAACAATAATCTGCAGGCTGAGGAGAAGCCATCACCTCTAGAGTGATTTGAATAGTGTATACTATAAATCATTTTTTTTTATTTCAAGTTTTTTTTTCCTTTTTATATAATTCTGTGAAGTATATAAAGGCTAGAATATTAAAAATCTATTAAATCGAACAAACAAATAAGCACTGCAGGTCTTGAAACATCAAGCCAATCTGAGCTTAAATGGACAGAACAATAACACATAAATCACTGGCACTTATTGCATACAAGGAAATAAAAGAAACAAGAGCATGTAATTCATGCATCATTTATAGTTGAAGTTGAATGTAAAGACTTGGAAAGGGCATTTTTGGTCCATTAGTTGTTGCGTGTACTTGAACATCACTCTTTGGTGATACAGAACAACGGAATGTATAAATGGAGTAATGTTTTCTAAAGTGTCAGATAATTTCAAATAAAAAAATTCAATCAAATCAGCAAATATCAAACTGCGCAGAAACTGTTTCTGTGCAGTTTGTCACACAATGCGTCTGCCAGCTAAAGTTACAGCTGCTGTATTTCCCAGAGAGAGAAAATAATGAAAATTCTATTTCTTTTTGAGAAGTCAAGCAAACAT
>NW_024583594.1:55204-61629 GCF_018398535.1 Haplochromis burtoni
AAAAAAAAACAACAAAAAAAACAAAAACGCATTTTAGACAGAAATTTAAATAACCCTTAATTATTTGTCATGCTTTCATTGTTTTCTTCTTTCTCCTGCTGTTTTTTTTTCTCAGCAGGAAAAAACATCTATTTTCAACAAAAATAAATCTTATGTGTTAAGCAAAGAGCAAAATTACTACCAAATACTACACTTTGTCAGTTCAGAACAGAAGTGAAAACTCACAGTGGACTATCCCAATAACAACAAAAATAAAACACATCAGTTAACACTTTAACTTCTCGTACATTTGCAGCAACATAACAATCTGGTTGTGAAGTAGCAGGAGACAAAACAAACACACAAATAAATTAATAAAGAAAAATCTCTTCATTGTGTCCTTTACTCCTTTCAATGCTTATAAAGACGGTTAACAAAAGAAAAAAATGTCTCACAATTCAACTGTTAACAAAGAGATGTGGGCATGAACACAGGTTGAACTGTACAGCCAGCAGCTACACTATGGTCTGTGTCAGACAGGCTCCTGGAAATGGATGGATTTAAAAGAAACTTTAGGTCATCTTACCTACTGCCCCCAGTTTGTCAAGGGTAGATTCATCATCACCAGACATGATTCCAGCAGTATCTATCTACAGATGAACAGTTTGAAGACCGTGTTTCCCTCTGAGAAAAAAAAAGACCTAGCAGGAGAGAGAAGATGTCACGTATCCTATCTGATTATAACTAATTGAGTTGCAATATTGGCTGGATACGATAGAGACCACGAAAAGCTGTAGAGTGGACTGGGTATATGAGCACAGGCAGTCTTGAAAATACTTCATTTGAATCCGAAGTGTTAATATTAATTTTTAATATGAATGGATATTAATATTTTGTTAAAAGATGCAAAAGCCGTTTACTTACAAAGCACTTATTCCAAGGACCATATGACAACATACAGGCACACTGCAATATAAACAGGTCTGTGAGACACAACATACAGTATCACACTCACACACGTGTTTGAACCTAAAAACTGTAAAAAAAAAATCACAAGACCATCATTTTAATACTTAACTTTTCTACTTTTCTTATACTATGGGGTTGACAGACACAATTTTTCACACAGTTTAACATGATGGCCATAAAAACAGAAATGCTTCATTCGTCTTTCAAAAAAAGACCATTTACAGCATGTAACTATTGTCTTGTTCTGACAGGTGTTGATGGTCAGACTCTGACAGAATCTGAACAAGTGGTTAAAAGACCAGGAGAATCCCACAGACTGACCTGTACAGGCTCTGGATTCACATTTAGCAGCCACTTAATGGTTTGGGTCAGACAGGCTACTGGAAAAAGGACTGGAGTGGGTTGCCACTATCGATGTTACTAGCAAATACTAAGCACAGTTAGTTCAAGGCCTGTTCACAATTTCCAGAGACAACAACAGACAGCAGGTGTATCTGGACATGAACACTCTGAAGACTGAAGATTCTGCTGTTTATTACTGTATTCGACACCCACAGTGTCTGATGCTGGCTGAGCAGCTGTACAAAATCCTGCTCCACATATTTTTATTATTTTGATCAACTAAACATAAAGTCTGTCTTTATGTTTAGTTCCCCTTACTTTAATTGAACTTTAAAAAACAGTGAAACAGATCAACATTGTCCACCAACCCCAAACACATAAATTACATTACTGTGCTGTTTGCAGTGAAAAGCAACATGTCAGTGTGGTTATTGCTAAGGGTATGACCTACCTAAAATATAATGAAACGTAAATTCAAAAGCACATCTCAAAATTACATCAAATTGATACACATAGAGACAAAATATACACAAATATAATTTCAAAGAAGTCACATAAAAGTTTTGAGTGTCTTTCAGACACCAAGGAAACACTGGTGTTTCATAGAGCTTCACTAAATGGTGCTTAATCCTGGTCTCATTTCAGGAAAGCTCAGGTTTTTGTTTTTTAAAGGCCAATTGCCAGTTTTTGCAGAGCCGGTTCACCAAAACAGTCGTTTCAAGGTCACAACTCCATCTTACATATGAGAACAAGTCACCACAACATATAGTAAGATGACATTTGCTTTTCTGCACTGCAGAAACAAACAGTTTAGTTTAATGCAATGTAACAATTTTTATTTCTCACCAAGTTAAACCAAAGTGATTTCGTTGTCAGTGTTTCCTGTTAGGAGGAGTCTATGCAAAACTTAGGCACAGTCTCTCTTTTTTAATGAGCACAGAGGATGGTAGAGAACAGAAAACAACAACATGTTGGACTACAGGACAGGACTGCTGCTTCTAGCTCTCTGCTGGGCAGGTGAAGATTTTCACTGATCTCACTGTTGATATGCATTGTTTCTGTTTTTGACACAATTTTAATTCATTTTTTTAAAATATCTTACCAGGTGTTGAAGGTCAGACTCTGACACAATCTGAACCAGACCTAATTAAAAGACCTGGAGAATCTCACAGATTAACCTGCACAGTCTCTGGATTCACAATCAGCAGCTACGCTATGGTCTGGGTTAGACAGGCTCCTGGAAAAGGACTGGAGTGGATTGCTTACATAGGCACTTTAGGTTATCCCACCTATTACTCCCAGTCAGTCCAGGGTAGATTTACCATCTCCAGTGATGATTCCAGCAGTAAACTCTATCTACAGATGGACAGTTTGAAGACTGAGGACACAGCAGTTTATTACTGTGCCCGAGAGAGACACAGTGAGAGACAGGAATAGAAATGCTATACAAAAATTGGTTCCTCTTTTTACCATCAGCAGGGAATATTTGGTAAACTCAGGACCTTTAAAACTATACATTGAATGTCGTGCAAAGAGAAAATAAGTTTTTGTTTTCTGTTGTTATTGGCTTTTTTAAAAAATCAGTATTAATTGTTCTGAAAGGATCTGATTGAGATCAGAAGGTAAAATAAACAGTGAATTCCACTGAGAACATTTACAGAAAGTGGTGAAAAGAGATTTCATTTTAGAAATACTTCATACTTTAATTATTTGATTTGTTTGTTTGTTTTTTTAATACCAAATTGCTCCTGTAGAGGGAGTTCTGCAAAGCTTTTCTCCCTTATAAACATCATCAGGATTCTCATTTAGTTTGTTATTGAACATCTTGGACACATTTTTAGCCACACTCAGACTCTGATTATAAAGTGGTGAAAAGTATGGAGCATAGGGTTTCTTTATGGAGCATAGTTTATCATTTATTTTTTTCCATAGTGAGAAAATTATTTCATTATATTATAGTACTACTACTACAGCAGAAGAGTCTGCTGCTTAATTCTGTGCCTGTAAAAACACAGTGGCAGAAAACAGAGGAACAGCTGCAAAAAAAATTCAAGTATCCATTTGACTTCAATGATTTTACTCTTCACATGCAAAAGAAAAAAAGTTATTATTTCAATATGAAGTAATAATGCTCAATTTAAATTAGTCTGGAAAGACTAAATACATAACTATGAGTAAGTGATTGGCATAAAAATATTTGTTAATTGTCCTTACATACTGCTATTTTTATAAGTATAAGACACAAATCAGTTGTTTTAAAAGAATTTGTGTCAGAAGAAAATGTGCAATAAATCCCAGTGAGAAGACTTAGTCAGTACAAAAAGTGGGGGTGAGTCTTTGAAATAGTGTTCATGTCTTATGTGCAGATTATTAGACATAGCAAACAGTTTTTTGAATAACAAATGGGTTTTGTCTATGGAGGTCTATGCAAAGTAGCTTCTTTATTTATACATCACATCCAACTGTCAACCATCATCTTGGACACTTTTTACCATACAAACACTCAGACAATTAAGTGTTTTGAATTATGGAATATATGATTCTTTGGAGACAGCTGGGATAGGCTCCAGCGCCCCCCGCGCCCCTGAAAAGGATAAGCGGAAGCGAATGGATGGATGGATGGCTGATTCTTTGGAGTTTATTCATTATTTTTCTCCAAGGTAGGAAAAGTATTTATTCTTTAAAACATGAAGACAAATCAGATTCATGATCATCGCACTTTTTGATATTTACTTACAGGAGTTTGGAGTGAGATCAAATTGGATCAGTCTCCCTCTGAGGTGTAAAGACCTGGAGAGAGAGTGAAGATATTATGCACCCTTTCTGGTTATAGGCTGACAAGCTACAATATACACTGGATACATCAGAGGCCAGGCAGAGCTCTGGAGTGGATTGGGTATATGAGCACAGGCAATAATTCTCCTAGCTATGCCAGTTTCTTTCAAAGTCGTTTCATCTTGACTGAAGAAGACTCCAGCAGCAGACAGTATCTTGAGATCAAGAGTCTGACAGCTGATGATTCAGCTGTTTACTTCTGTGCCCGTCACTGCACAGTGACAGAAAACAGAAGAACAGCTGTGCAAAAACACTGAAACAGCCATGTGACTTAAATGATTTTAAAGTATGTCTTCAATGAAAGAAAGAAATAAGAACTAAACAAATAAAAATCTCTCCATATCTAAGTTTCTGTAACCAAATGCTGAGAATGGAAAGACAAGAAATCTGAAAATCTTTAACAGTAACTTTGAGTACCCTAGTGACATTACAACATTGCTAAATTGTTTGAATGTGTGGAAATTTTTTTCAGGTATTTCATAAAAGCAGAGAACTTCAGGATGTGCATACTCAGTATGAATGGGGAAGGACTCGATTGCAAGCGTTTAGAGGCAAGAGAACTTTCACAAAAGATGAGGTGTTTGTTAGGCTGAAACCCACGTACAAAAGCCTGAACACGAAATACAAAAGAAACTAAATCTTCAAACTATGGGAACTAAACTGAGAAAATGATACAGGAGAATTTAATAGAATGAGTGGTTAAAGGAGCCACTCTTCCAGTTTGGGGTTGATGTTCCTATTAGATTCAGATTCTTTGGGATTAATTAATCCCTTCTTTGGGAAGAGTGACTCCTTTAACCACTCATTAAATTCATCAAATTTTAGCTGAAATATGTTCCTATTTTTTATATCTTTTATTGTAATATAACTAGTTGTGAAATACCATGACCACATTAATTTGTGTTAATGGTAGCTTCTCCATTACTGTTCTGTCAGGACAAGCAAAGAAAGCAGTGCTTGACTAGTCAAATCGAAAAATAGTTAAGTGGCTGTTTTGCCAACACACCTCCTTTGGGATGAATAAATCCCAAAGAAGAGCAGTTCTTCAGCCACTTTCCCACACAAACTACTCACACAATCACACTCACACAACCTACAGTCCTGTACGTTCAAAATAAATTATTAACAGTTAACGGTAAATTTCAGAAACCATTCCGAACAAATACTGTAAATATAATTAAGAAGGCACAAAAAATCCATATGTATTTATACACACGCACTCATATATATTCAAATAATTAAAAAAAAAAATTCATTTAACTGTTACTACCACACACCATACCCGGTCATTGGTACTTGCTGGCTTGTGTAGCCACTAGGTAACAAAAGTTCAACACTGCCCCTAGCACCCTGGAGCACTTCTGTTGTGTTTTGTACGTGTTTTTTCTTTTGTGGGGTGGCTGTTGCTCAGGAGGTAGAGCTGGTCACCTACTGATCGAAAGGTTGGTGGTTCCATCCCTGGCTCCTCCACTCTTCATGTCAAGTATCCTTGGGCAAGATACTAACCCCAACTTGCTCGTATGAATGTGTGTGAATGTACTTAGAAAGCACTACTTATAGATAAAGTGCTTGTGAGAATGGGTGTGATTGGGTGAATGAGGCATGTTGTATAAAGCGCTTTAAGTACTCCGGGAGAGTAGAAAAGCGCTATATAAGAATCAGTCCATTTACCATTTGAGTTTTTAAGTGCTTCTAAGTTTTTACGTTTTGGAATTTTTACGTGCTTTGTCTCTAGGGGCAACCGTAAATATACTTTTATTTATTCACTCCACATAAAATGTAATAAATAAATCATATAATACAAAAACCAACTATTCACATTTCAACTTTTAACTATTTAAATTTTCATATTTTTCCTTTTAAACAAATGTAAAGCGAAACAACACAAAACACTGCAAACCACAACACAATTAAATATAAATTAAAATATGAAAACAAAAAGAAAATGCACATTCTCTGTCATATGGACCTCCATGAACAAACTTTCTGAAACCTTTATCATCTGCAACTGAAAATAGTTGTGGATGATTACTATACCTTTCTAATGCAATGTTGTTGTCCCTGGCTCTCTTTCTCTCCTGCTCTGTTCCTGTGCTACTGACAGTGTAACTACCGCCCCTCCCCCCTCTTCCCAGCGCAAAGCACAAGGCTTGCGTGCGGAGTGAAGCGGAAAAAAAGTGCAAGAGACAGGGTGAGAGCAGGGGCGGAGCGTGGGGGTGGCTTACTGGGCTTAAGCCCGGGGTGTTTTGTCAGAAGCCCGGGGTCTTTTGGAGTGTAATTTTTTCATAGTTAGATGCCTG
>NW_024583595.1:0-2775 GCF_018398535.1 Haplochromis burtoni
ACATTGTATTGTGGGATTGCGGCGCCATCTTAGAAGGCCACGAATAAAAACAAACACACTGTGTTGGAAGCAGGACTGCCAGATCCATGCTTAAAATCAGCGCAAAAGACAAAGGGCTGTATCCTGACCGATTGCACCCAGATACCAAGAGACGGTACTTAGAAAAAATAGCGTGCATCGGTAATGTGGACCCGTATGAAATAAGGAAGTGGAGCAGAAACCCAGACCACCTACCGCCGTTGTCCTATCCTGATATCTTCGCGTACCTTGTCTGTGGAGTCAGCGCATACACGACGAATCAGTTTAGGAATTATAAATCCCTGGAGGCGCACATCTAATTAACAAACGGCTGGGTGTAAGATTTGGCCATTTTAATCCTCCACGTTGCGAGTACGTTGTCATTAAGACAAAGGTAAGTCGTCTTGAACTTGCTAACTTTCTAAACAACTTCCTTATTATCATTTTGATAACTGGATTTTCCAAGAGGGGAAACGATAAAAAGCGAGACCATTTTCCAGCTTCCGGCCTTGGTGATCGTGTGATCTAACGTTGCAACTGACAACGCAGCACGTACGAACCGTAGCTGACGTTTCCGTGTGCTTTCGTTCCCGTGTACTGTGTTTGGCCTACTAAGTGGCCACGCCCCCTCCCGTGACATAACATTTCAAAGCCCTATAGGGGGGGTTTAACAATAGGTGCTTGTGTGTATTGTAACTATTTTCAGTAAAAGGCGGCAAGCGGAGGCCTAAGGCAGGGTCATTCTGCGGCTGGATTCAGTGCTTTCAGGGACACTGAGGATTTTATGGATTTTATCTGAAATTTAAAGGTTTGGTCACCATAATTACTATAATTTGTTTTTGCCATGCCCTGGCCTATCAGCCTGTTCTGTTTCTTGGACAGTTTGACCGTATGAGTCATATATTAAGGGATGTAATCACTCACATCGAGCCAGTGGAAGGTGCTGCACGTGACATCCTCATGAAGATGAGGAAACTTTATGAACACCTGCTGAGAAGTAAAATATCCTTCATCCATTATCTGTAACCATGTATCCTTATCAGGTAGCCTATCCTAGCTGGCTCTGGGTGAGACTCAGGGTACACCCTAGAAAAGTTGGCAGTTCACCACGGGGTACTGAGCTGATTACTCTGTGCCTATTTAAGGCTGGGGCTCGGATCTTGTCATCGCTGGATGATTGCGTGAGACACAGTAGTGTCAGTTTCAAGCTTTTGTGATTGTTCACGAGTGAGTTTGTCTTTTGAGATTCGTCTCTCTCTGTGTTAAAAGTCTCTCTGGACCTGCTGCTGTCTTTCCTGTGTCAGAGTACGAGCGTGTTGGCATGTGGATTCGTGTGGTGGAGCGCAAATGTATGAGAGGATTTTTCCCTCACTTGTATATATCGTGCACTTTGTATAAACTGTCATATCAAACTTTGAATTTCAGTCTGCGCCTGAGTCCTCTCCCTACCTGTAAAGTAACCAATTACTGGGATTTTTTTAATCCTCTGGGGTCCAGGGTGCAATTGGCAGTTTTTGACTACTTTTGATTTTACCTCTGTATTTCACCTTTAAAAATAATTTATCTTTCCTTGTTTGTATCATTCTTTTCAGCACAACCTCACGTCTGAATTTACAGTTTTGTTTTCATTTTGATATACTGCATTAACAAAATTAACACAAGCAATATTATTATTAAAGTTATTATAATAATTATAATAATAATAAGCAATATTATATTAAGTTGGTCTATTTTGTCTCTTTTTCTGTAAAACAAACAGATTTATTTTTAGAATTAATATTTTGTTTCTAAGTGGAATTGACAGTTTAGTCTGTTTTGTTTGTTCTATTTTGAAACTTAAATGCTTTAGCGGCTGCCTTTTGTGTAGTTTGTAATATTTGCCTTTAATTTGCCTAAACTGAAGCCTCATTTTAAGTGCATCTGCCCTGTTGAACTTATTATGGGAAATAAATATTTAAATCAAAACAAGCTGCTGATTATTTCACATTTTACTTGTGAGCAACGGCACATTTAAATCTTACAAATATAGTTATTTGGCTTATATCGTGATATATATCGTTATCGCCTGAAATGAAAAAAACATATCGTGATATGAAAAAATCTAATATCGCCCAGCTCTACTTGGAAGTCTATTTTTTTTTAATTTCAACTTGGATCTCAAACTTGGAAAAAGAACAACAAGGGTGTTACGGTTGCAGTTGTAACTAAAACAAATGAAACAATTGCCACAGCTGTGTGGTTTGTGAGAGTAAAGTACCCAAAACGCAGGGAGTGGGTTGATGTGAGTGAGCGTTTATTTACAGTGAGGGATATACAAACCAAAAGTGAGGGTGGTAAGGACAGAAGTAAGAAATGCCCTAAACTGGGAAAACGAATGAACACACCTGAAACACGTAGCGGGGAGACGCAGAGAAACACCAACTAACGCAGGCAGACCAACAACAAGCACAGTCAAACACACACTATACAGTATACACACGTGGAGGGGAACGAGGAATGGCAAAACAGGAGGTAGGCACAGCTGATCCTACCTGATGTGATGAGACAAGAAACACAGACCTTAAAGGTAAAACAGGAAACGCATAACAAAACCTAAAACTAGAACTCAAGAAATACTAAAGGGCTAAGGAGCTAGAAAGAGTGAGAAAGAAACCAAAACACTACAATGACAAACCAGGATGGAATCACCTGCCAACACGGACGATGATGCAGTTCTACACTGCAATCATCGAGTCCATCCTCACCTCCTCCATCACC
>NW_024583595.1:4637-12934 GCF_018398535.1 Haplochromis burtoni
TGGTTGACTAAATACTTTTTTGCCCCACTGTATATCATGTATATATCTATCTATTTAGCACTTTTAATTTTAATTTTTATGCTTATTTAAGCGTTATATGACAGCATGTTTGCACTAAGCACCGCAGCAATTTCCTAATGTTGTAAACCTACTCAACATTTGGCAATAAAACCCTTTCTGATTCTGATTCTTCTTTCTGTCCAGCAGGGGGCGACTCATGTGGTTGTAAAGAGAAGTTTGATCATAACAATGTCACAGCTGATGGGCAAACTGGACTCAAACACAGAACTCAGAAAGTCAAAATTCATTGCGCTTATTTACGCACATATTTATTTAAAGTTATTCATGCAAAAACACAAGGCGAAGAGAGGAATAGTGCTTCAATAGTGGTCCAGGGAGAAAGGGAACCCCCACATCCAAAAATCCATTGCAACACTCTGCTCACTACACCTCGGAAAGGAAATCCAGCAAACTGCACAGAAGAAACACACAGTAAATGTGTTTCCAGGAGAAACAGGAGCAGCACAGAGCAGGAGGCAGAAACTGTGTAGTTCAACAATCCAGGAAAGAAACACCATCTTCAGTAGTGACTGGTAATGAGATCATCGGAGACAACTTTGTGATTGCCACAGGTGTGTCAGGCCAGAGGCAAAAACCCAAGATGAGTCCCACCAACAACCACAGACCACAACAAACGCATGCAGATAGTGGAGAGACACAAAGATAAGGCAGAGAGACAGAAAAGAAATTCAATGAAGAGAACTGAGGGACAATAACAGCAGCATCCTGTGAGGAAGTGAGCCTACTGCTCACTCACACTTTGCTGAGTTTATGGTCTTGTTTAATAATTCATGATATTATGTTTTTAAAGTCAAAGTTCCAAGTTAAAAAAACAAAGAAAGAAAAATCAGAGTATACTTTAGGGCAGGCCTATCTTATGACTGACGAGTTACTGCCATGAGTCAAGCAGTGAGTCAGCAACTTACTCGTGACATCTGGTTTCTAAATACCAAAATAGTGATGGTCAGTGTGTTCAGTTTGAGTCGTCCAGAGTTGGATGATGTCATGAACCTGCAGACTGAAGCATTATTCAAATAAAAAATTTAATTGGATTAGTCTACTTGTTTGTTTTCAGGATTACTCAAAGTTATGGAAAGCTCTACATGAATGTTGTAATGAATGAACGAATGATGTTATGTGACATGGGCCAACTTTGACCTTCTGAGTGTCCAATTCAGATCCAGGGAAGTCTTTGTTGTTATAATTGTAAGACTGAATATTCAGACTTGTGCTGGAATCCAAAAATTTAAACTGTGGGTAGTAGGCATTTTTTCAATTTTAAGTCTGGGGGACATGAAAATATGACACAAATGTCACCAACTAGTTTCCATAATTTAGAAAAAAATTTGAATGGTAACATCACAGTAGAGCTGAAGGAAAATTAGAGAATCTTTAGCATGAATACCATCATCTCTGCAGGTTCTCAACCATCCAGGTCAGAAGGCCTTGAAACACAAATACCATTAGCTCTATAAAGGCGAATGGCCTTTCATGACCAAAGCAAAACCACAAGTCACTACTACAGGAATATATCCAGTCAAATTTAAAATCATTAATTCCATTCATTGCTTGATATCAAATCAAATACAACATTATCAACATATCGCTATACACAACACTAGTACAGTCCTTTAGGCGTAAAAAATAATTGACAAGAGAATCATTGGAATTTGTTGGAGTGCTACTTTAATGTTTCTTTAAAAACCCTTTGAACAGATTTAAAATACAATGTGAAATCTGACAGAGGATAAACTAGAATAACAAAAGCCTTTTCAAAGAGTCTTTTTATATTATTTGAAATGTTTTTTGCTGACTGAATTTGAACTCAACATATATTACAGGTCTTTTTTTTTTCCTGAGACGTGTTGCACAGTGGGAGTATGGCACTTCATGTAAATGTAATTAGGTATTCTGGGTAGGCCTGGATATCATTGAAGACCACAAACATGGTTGGTTTAGCAGTGTTATTTGTGACGCTGTCATACAGGTCTGAGGCACTCCCAGATTTGGGAGGAGGGGTGATCATGCCTTTTCGTCCTTGGGCGTAGTCTCCAACTAGAACTCTGGCCTGGTACATGCGCTTGTGTCCATTGGTGTCGGGCGTGGCGTAGTTTCCTGCTGAATAGCTTGGGTCCACAGCAAAGTAAGAGCCGTTGCCGTACATCGCACCTGTGACCAAACAAAGTGAATGCTGTGGTTAAGTGGATGGGCAATTTTAAGTGAAATCTGACTGATGCTCCTCCACTGTGCTCTCTGGTACCATTGTAACTTCATTTACAAACTAATTTTTTGACACAAACCCACTTTACTGACTGAACTGGATTTTGAAGTCAAACTCCAGGATGAATACAACTTTTCTGTCTGACAGGTGCATTCTGACATGCACCTGGGAATTAGTGAAGTTGTGTGAGAAACCTCTTTTTTGACTTGGAATTTAGCCAAGTCAGACCTGTGTGTGTGTTCCTGTTTAGACATCTTTGTGAGCAGTGGCAGTCCTAGCCTGTTTGGCACCCTGGGCGAACACCTCTGTGCCCCCCACACACACACACCCCCCATACACAAAACATTAAGGATTGTACATTAACATAAAACTGTTGTCGGAACCATACTGAATTTCACCAGAGAAACACACACACACACACACACACACACACACACACACACACACACACACACACACACACACACACACACACACACACTCTCTCTCTCTTCAATGTGTGTGTGTCGCATTGATGCAAACAGCTACCAAACAGCCATCATAATTTGTCATACAATGAGAACAGGACAAATTGACAATGACTAATTAATATTAAAATCTGTAACATAATGTATTGTTTGGAGTTTAGTCTGTTACTGTTGCTATTTTTACCATTTCTTCTTGGAGCAACTGTAACGCACATTATTTCCTGACTCTGATTGGTTCAGGATGAGCTGCCATCATCCAATCACACATCTGCTTACCTGCATCTTTTGCTCGTTTCTCTTCTTTTCTCTTTTTTCTAAACTGAGCACCTGATGGCTTTGAACTTTTCTTGTCCATCTTCCATTGGTTTTAATTTTGCACTCCAGTATGAACACAAATCCCCCAACCGAGGATCACCACAACATAACCTAACAGACCTACACCTTAGTTCACAGATTCACTTTGTCTAAGGTTTATTTCTGGGATTTCACACAACCCAGGATTCAAATCATGAATACATGATGGGCTTGGATTTACATCATTATGAATGAAATGTGCTCTATTTGGAAGCAGCAGGCCCCTCCCCTTTCGATGGGTTGTGTGTGAGACTTTAAATCATCAAACTGTAAATTATAAATTTTAAATTGTTATTGATCCTTTACCCCGAGTCCTAAAGTGTAGATTTATTTTCTTACTCTTCTTATATTTATTTGTTTACTTGCACTGCTGTAACTGGAGCCTCGTCGTCTCGTCTCTATATGCTGGACTGTCTGTAGTGGAGATGACAATAAAGTTTACTTTGACTTCAGCAGCGAGCACGTGCACCGAGGGCTCTCGCGCTCACTTGATTTTAGAATTAAAATCAAGAAAAAAAAAAAAAACATCAGTGCAAATTATAAGTCTGTATCATGATGTCTGCTGTTTTCGTGTTTGTTGGTTTGTTTTTATTTTGTTTTATTTTGTGAGTTGGTTATTAGATGCTGCTCCCCGCCGCCCCGCCCTCTCCTCCCTGCGCCGCAAGCAGCAGGCGCACCTTGCAAACAGAGGGCGCCCTTACTCTCAGCAAATGGGCAATAGAAAACCGATCGGTGCCTCCGACATTCCCAATATGCGCTGGCTGATGTCGGGGCAGCATGAGTACGAGCAATTTTTTTTTTTTTCTGCCGATACCCGTGATGTCACCCCCCACCACGATGCCGCCCCGGGCAACTGCCCGTGTCAAAAACCACTACTGTTTGTGTACTTTCTGTACTTGTGACGACCAACAGTCACTTGTGAGGACACACACACACACACACACACACAGGTCCTCAAAAGTTTGAAGCATTTTTGAGGCTCAAAATTTGGTTTTAGTGTCAGGGTTACAATTAGGTTCTGGTTAGGGTTAGGCATTCATTAAGCAGCTAGGGAAAGCGTTATGTCAATGAATGTCCTCACTAAAATAGTTAAAATAGTGAGTGTGTGTGTAAAAACAAGTGCTATATTCAATTAGGAAAAGAACAATAAAAAAATAAAAAAAACTTACTCTGTCAATGCTGAATTTATGGCTCAAAAACATTTGAGTTAAGTTTTGATAAAATAATCATTTTACAGACAAAAAAACCAACAGATTTGTCATGTTTTGTTTTGTTTTTTTTTACTTATGAGTCTACAGTAAGATAATGTCACAATATGGGTTCAAACTAATTTTGTTTTATTGTGACAGCAAGTCTGGGATTACTCTTGTATGTTCTGCCCCGGTCTGATCGGACAGGCTCGTTGTCGTTTGAAGTCCAAACGTGTTGCCAACAAGGAAGTTGCAGAGTGCCCTCTAGTGGACAAAATTTGTACATTTTCATTGTTTTGGTTTTAAATATACTGGCAAATAGCTCATATCAGCCAATATGTCAGCTCTGCTGATACACACACAGCTGTGCTGATATATCAGTCAAGGTGCACTTAAAATGCCCCTCTAATGAAAAATCATAAATCCCCAGAAAATATATTTAACAGTTCACATTATTTAGGGGGGATAAGCGGAGGGTTTCATTGATTATGCTGCTTGATTAGCAATTAATGTGAACCAGCACTAATTTTAATATATTCTAACTGGAACTCTGTGTGTGTCAGTTTGGTTACCATTTTTTCCTGCGTAGCTGCGGTTGAAGCCTTTGCTGTTGATCAGATGGATGGAGGTGTCAGTGGTGCCGTGAAACAGACGACGTTCGTTGTTTGTGTGTTTATTCTTTGTCTCCATTTGTTTCTTCAGGATCTGGTAGTTCTGCCACAGTGCTGGATTTTGCACACGTTCAATCTGCCAAAAGAGTCCAAACATAACATTAATTAATTCTCACAATTCTTCCCCTTCTTATGTCTGTTACTTTTCTCTAATAATATTTCTGTTCTTGTCATGAAAACACTGGGGTGGCTGTCTCTGTACATGAACTTTGAAACAACACAGGTCTCCCCAAGAGGATGGCTGAAGCTGCCTCCAGTAGTGAGTCAGTCCTACAGACTACAGCAGAAATAAACATGTTTACAGCCTGATGCAGAAGGTTTTGGTCTCTTTCATAAGAATATAGAAGAGAATTCCAAGAATATCTACTTCATTGTCATTCAGAACATACACCAGTTAGTGCACATCAGAATAACATTTTGGTGCATTTACTCACCATCGAACTGTACAATATAAATAATAAACAAATCTAAATCTGTAAGGTATAAAAAAAAAAAGTAAGAATATAGGGGAAGTTTTTACAAAATATTAGGAAAATGAATATATTGCACAGCAATAATAAACAGCAGAAAATATAGTGCACAATTTAAAAAAAAAATTGCACTGTCCTAAATATAGTCATAACAACTGTACAGGGGCTCATTTTTTATATTCTAATCTATTTAAGTGTATTTAAGAAATACCACTTCCATGTTATTGATGGCTTTTGGAGCTTACTCTGTGGTTAACACTAAGAGACCATCAAAGAAGTCTGTGCTCCAATTTGTTAAGTGAAATTCTAGGATGTTTTTTTTTAGATGCCAGGTGAAAAATCTTTAAGCGCCTAAAAAGTCCAGTTGACTTCATCTCAAGCATGACCTGCATGAAAACCTACACTGACATAAATTATCAGGTATTTGTTTCTGTGGGATGTATAAAAAATTTAATTTCACACATATTTCATAAACAGTCTATGAGAAACAAACTCAATTTAAAGTTGAAATTTAGAACTTTAATTTTACTAGCCAATTATTTTTAACCGTCACAGTCATACAGTCTGCTCTGTGTATTTGTGACTGAACATACGCTGATGATGTTAAGATAAAGTCCGGCCTTTGTCAGTTCCTGCTCCACATCGTTGTATTCCTGAGCTCCTGGAGTCAGAGCAAACAACTTCACAAGGTCTCCTTTCATGTCCTCCCAGCAAGAAGGCAGAGCGCTGTCATCTGTAAAAATCATTGGAAGGGCTCAGTTTAAATAATGTTGTGCTACACTAATAGTTTTCACATACTTCATATGTTTCAAAGGCTTTTATCGACAGTTACATGACATTTATGCAAAGAGTCAGTATTTGCAGTGTTGGCCCTTCTTTTTCAGGACCTCTGCAATTCGACTGGGCATGCTCTCAATCAACTTCTGGGCCAAATCCTGACAGACAGTAACCCATTCTGTCATAATCACTTCATGGAGTTTGTCAGAATTAGTGTGTTTTTGTTTGTCCACCCGCCTCTTGAGGATTGACCACAAGTTCTCAATGGGATCAAGATCTGGGGAGTTTCCAGGCCATGGACCCAAAATGTCAACGTTTTGGTCCCCGAGCCACTTTGTTATCACCTTTGCCTTATGGCACAGTGCTCCATCGTGGTGGAAAATGCAATGTTCTTCACCAAACTGTTGTTGGATTGTTGGAAGAAGTTGCTGTTGGAGGGTGTTTTGGTACCGTTCTTTATTCATGGCTGTGTTTTTGGGCAAAATTGTGAGTGAGCCCACTGCCTTGGATGAGAAGCAACCCCACACATGAATGGTCTCAGGATGCTTTACTGTTGGCATGACACAGGACTGATGGTAGCGCTCACCTTTTCTTCTCCAGACAAGTCTTTTTCTAGATGCCCCAAACAATCAGCAATGACTTTGCCCCAGTCCTCAGCAGCCCACTCACCATACTTTCTGCAGAAGATCAATTTGTCCCTGATGGGTTTTTTGGAGAGAAGTGGCTTCTTTGCTGCCCTTCTTGACACCAGGCCATCTTCCAAAAGTCTTCGCCTCACTGTGCGTGCAGATGTGCTCACACCTGCCTGCTGCCATTCCTGAGCAAGCTCTGCACCGGTGGCACTCTGATCCCACAGCTGAATCCTCTTTAGGAGACGATCCTGGCGCTTGCTGGACTTTCTTGGATGCCCTGAAGCCTTCTTAACAAGAATTGAACCTCTTTCCTTGAAGTTCTTGATGATCCTATAAATTGTTGATTTAGGTGCAGTCTTAGTAGCCACAATATTCTTGCCTGCGAAGCCATTTTTATGCAACGCAGTGATGGCTGCACGCGTTCCTTTGGAGGTCACCATGGTTAACAATGGAAGAACAATGATTTCAAGCATCACCCTCCTTTTAACATGTCAGGTCTGCTATTCTAACCCAATCAGCCTGACATAATGATCTCCCTCGTGCTCGTCAACATTCTCACCTGAGTTAACAAGACGATTACTGACATGATCTCAGCAGGTCCTTGAATGACAGCGATGAAATGCAGTGCAAAGGTTTTTTTGGGATTAAGTTAATTTTCATGGCAAAGAAGGACGATGCAGTTCATCTGATCACTCCTCATAACATTCTGGATTATATGCAAATTACTATTATAAAAACTTAACCCTTGTATGGTGTTCGGGTCTGTGAGACCCGTGTTCAGTTTTTTTCAAAAGAAAAATTAAACAATTAATTATTTTTTCACGTGTAAATGTGTTGTGTCTTTCCACTCACTCCACTTGATTATAACTGATTTATTTATAACATTTTATATAAAAGAAAAACGAGAAGCACATTAATTCATAAATGTGATCTAACAAAGGTAAAGGGAAAAAATTAACCAACGGAAGGTCCTGGATCAGCGGTGTACATTTCATCATTGATCTTGATCGTCACCTTTTGTTTCTTCTCTAGCGCCTCCTCCAGTTTGAGGTTGGTGTAAATGTCAAACGGCACCATTGAACCACTGCGGCCTATAAACTGCCACTCTACCAGGCTGCTCACTAACAAAGCCTGTCTCTTTGAGTTCTCCGCCCTCTCCACCTTTCGGATGATGTCCCTGATGGTCATCAAATAGAAAAAGCAGTTAGGACCTTGCACTGAACATTCTTGAAAAACATTCACGTCTCTGTTTGCTGACCTAAGTGCAGACTCAGCAGTGAACACGTCTCTGGTCAGACCCTCCAGGTGGATCTCGGGGTCCTGGTCTTCTGCTCCTTTGTCCAGACGGATGCTGACCGTCAGTTTCCTCTGCAGAGCCTTCAGCTCCTCCATGTCAGCCTGTGACAGCTGACTAATGAACGGGTCAGAGATGGTTTTCTGTGCCTGCTCAGCAAC
>NW_024583595.1:13393-19340 GCF_018398535.1 Haplochromis burtoni
AATCAGGTCATTAATCCTTTTCTTGGCCTGACTCAGAGCCTGCAGGGTTGGAGAAATCGTGGTACATTTTAGTTACAGGCATCGACACATTTTGATAAAATAATAATCGCCCATTAAAACATTTACTGGGAAAAAACTAGTCCTGAAAAGCTCCTGATCAACAAGCTTTGAAGTAAATAAATGTGAACTCTGTGAAAAATCTGCAGGAAGCTCCAGAAGACAATTAAAATATGCAGATGAATTATTAACTTAGTCTGATATATGTTTAAATCATACAGCTCGCTGAAGGCTGACGGCAGCCGTCCTATATGACATGGAAGTGATGTCTGCAGTAGACAGGGGTGAGTCTAAAGGGGGACATGAGGTGTACTTGACCGTATTTGTTTCAAGGCTTTTGTAACATTTTTCAGATTGAAAATGAAATAATATAAAATACTGTGTTAATTAAATTGCATTAATTTTAAAAAATATAAAAACAAAAGCTTTTTTCACAGGGCATCAAAAACGTAAATGGGCCATTAAACTCTGAGCTGATGGCCTGAGGGTTTTTAAATATTGCAAGTTCTAAAATAGAAACCAACGAGCAGTTCATTCTTTTTTTTCCCTTTTAAATATTTATTATTGCTCTTTAATAAGACAAATGCATTTCTTATCCGATTTCTTGATTAAGCAATGATCAGTACAACACTTGCTAAAATAATCATTAGCTGCAGTTTAACTTGCACTTCTTTTTATATTGAATGTGCCCTTTCTCTCTAAACTGAGAGAAAGGGCCTGGCCTGTGGCCCACGATGTAAAATGTGCTCCATGGTAAATTTTTTGTAAAGTTTGAATCTGACAGAATCTGAGGGGATTTTTTAAAACCATACAGGCTTTGATTCATTGTGTCTTTTGATTTAGCACAAAAATTTGCAAGTTCAGTTATTTTGTTTGATGTGGGAAGCCTTGCCCTGCAAAATTTTAAATATTGTTGGAATAAAGTATAAAACGTATGTGTACCTTGTTGTCGTCGGCACACAGCTGAAACACTGTGGGCTCAAACTCTTCCCTCTCCAGAACTAAGTCAACAGGGCTGGACTCTTCTGACCCGAATCCCAGAACTGAAGCGACTTGACGAAATTTTGCTGAAACAATAAAACAATAATAAAACTACATGTATACTTAACAAAGCCTCATATAGCCTGAACTTTAAAATAAACAACTGATTCAGCTGACCTGATGGGCTGTTTCGCATTCATTTTATAGGTTTATAGGCGCAATCTGTCACCATCACTTTTGGCTACAGTTCTTATCTAATGTGTTTATGTAACCAAGTGCAACCAAAATTTAAAGAAACAAAGAAAAAAATAAAACAGAGTGTTGTGAAATGTAAATAAAAACCAAATGCAATAATTTTCAACTAACAACAGAACATAAACTCCTTAAATATTTAGACTGAGGAAATGTACCACTTTAAGAAAAATATGGGCTCATTTTGATTTTTATGGCAGCAACATGTCTCAACAAAGTTGGGGTAGGACGGGAGCAACAAAAGGCTGGAAAAGGAAGTGGTAATAAAAACAAAAAGCTCGAGGAACATCCTGTGACTATTAAGTTTAATTGGTAACAGGTCAGTTTGTTAATGGGTGTAAAAAGAGCATCTTAGAGAGGCCGAGTTTCTCAGAAGTAAAGATGGGCAGAGGTTCACCAATCTGCAAAAAACTGTCTACAAATTATGGAAAAATGTCAGAATAATGTTTTTCAGTGAAGCGAATCTGGAGAAATCTCTCTGATAAGGTGGAAAACACTGGATTTTCTTAATCTTCATCTTGATCTTCAAGTCATCAGGCAGCGTTGCATTACAAACATGATTCTGGGATGGAGATCAGTGCAGAGGCTCAGGAACACGTCTGTAAATCACTGCCTGCACCCACACATGCAGGTGAAAGCTCCATCATGCAGAGGTCATATGAGAATATGATACAGAGATGCTGCCATCTTCTCTGGATCAAACTTCATTTAAACTGGATGGAGGCTCTAGGAGTATGCTGAGCAACTAGAATCCTTTTATGAGACAAGGATGGGACAACATTCCTCTCCCAGAAGTCCAGCAGCTGCTCTCCTCAGCTCCCAGACATTTACAGAGTAAAAGAGGAACAGAT
This sequence comes from Haplochromis burtoni, assembly GCF_018398535.1. Classification (NCBI taxonomy): domain Eukaryota; kingdom Metazoa; phylum Chordata; class Actinopteri; order Cichliformes; family Cichlidae; genus Haplochromis; species Haplochromis burtoni. The sequence continues at coordinate 15,535 of NW_024583595.1, forward strand.
GCTACTTAGTGGGAAACGTGGCCCTGTCCCAACATTTCTTGAAATGGTACTTTTTATTTTTAGTTTAAACACTTGATATGTTTTCTGTGTTCTATTGTGCAGATCATTCCATTTATTTATTTATATTTCATGCAGTGTCCCAACTTTTTTGAATTTGGGGTTGGCTGTAGTGAATGTGAGACTGTTATTATTGTTATTATCATCATATATCTATTTATATTATTACATATCCAATTCCTTTGATCTACAGAGTTCTAACGCTGCACCATAAAGGCAGTGACATTTTCCTTTATCACTCTGACCCACAAACGTCATCCTGCTGCAGAAAGAGCGTGCCACAGCTCTAAATATAATCACGGGACTAATGGATGCCGAAAGAAAATTCCCTCTCAGATGCATTACTGCCTTCAACACATTGACCAAGAATGAATTCCAAACTATTTTACATATTTGTGATGTGCTTTTACAGACTTTCATCTCCAGTATAGAGCCAAAGAGCTGTACAGAGATTATTGTGAAATGCTTTTCTTTCATTAAAAAAAAACAAAAAAACCAAAAAACGAGGATTATGTTTTGAGAAAATTTTAAAATATTTTTTCTGTGCAGAAAAAAAGGTTTTATACATGAAAAAAAACCCATCTAGAGTTGGGCTTCCCTGCCAATGAACAATGACATACCTTTGAATTTGTCAAAGACACTCTTCTCCTCCACCGTCTCTCCCTGTCTCTTCTTCATGCTCATGTGGAAGTGGTTCAGCATGACCGTCTGGAAGATCAGGATCTTCACACTCTGAACAAACCTCGGCTGTTTCTTCCTCACAAACTCCACCACTGCATCCACCATGGCATCAGCCACCGCTGAAGGGCTGACCCCTCCCTGACCTGACAGGCAGACAAGGACCAAGTGATGATGATGGTGATGATGAAAGGATGGAAAGAGGATGAAGAGTACACTTTGTAAAACTCAGCACAGCAACAATCTCACACACATCACCAACAAACCAATGCTTCATGGCAGAGGTGTCCAGCTCCAGGCCTTGAGGGCCGGTGTCCTGCAGGTTTGAGATGTGTCCTTGATCCACACCAGTCTGATTATTAATTCATCTTCTCTATGGTTTACCTCATAAATCCCTCCATAAACTGCAGTTGGTTCAAAATACAGCTGCTCGTATTATTTCCAGAACTAGATCCACTGAACATATAACACCTGTTCTTAAACAGCTCCATTGGCTCCCAGTTCACCTCCGTGTCAATTTCAAGATCCTGCTTCTCACTTTCAAAGCGCTTCATAACCTCGCTCCTCCATATCTATCCGATCTTCTCCATACATACTCGCCCCTTCGTACACTCCGCTCTTCTTCAGCTTCCCTTCTGTCTGTTCCACCTGCTCGACTGACTACCATGGGACTCAGAGCCTCTAGTTGTTCTGCTGGACTTTCTTGGATGCCCTGAAGCCTTCTTAACAAGAATTGAACCTCTTTCCTTGAAGTTCTTGATGATCCTATAAATTGTTGATTTAGGTGCAATCTTAGTAGCCACAATATTCTTGCCTGTGAAGCCATTTTTATGCAACGCAGTGATGGCTGCAGCTGCACGCGTTCCTTTGGAGGTCACCATGGTTAACAATGGAAGAACAATGATTTCAAGCATCACCCTCCTTTTAACATGTCAGGTCTGCCATTCTAACCCAATCAGCCTGACATAATGATCTCCAGCCTCGTGCTCGTCAACATTCTCACCTGAGTTAACAAGACGATTACTGACATGATCTCAGCAGGTCCTTGAATGACAGCAATGAAATGCAGTGCAAAGGCTTTTTTGGGATTAAGTTAATTTTCATGGCAAAGAAGGACGATGCAGTTCATCTGATCACTCCTCATAACATTCTGGATTATATGCAAATTGCTATTATAAAAACTTAAGCAGCAACTTTTCCAATTTCCAATATTTATGTGATTCTCACAACCTTTGGCCACGACTGTAGAAGGGTTAGTTAGTGTGTCTCAGCTCTGCATTAAAGACATCTGTTGTGACACAAACCCTGTTCAGACTTTAGCTTTGTAAGAGTGGTGTGATTCACCACCCATACTGATGGTTTATGGAACCGTCCATGAACCATCAGCTGTTTGCACAGTGAATCAGTGAACTGAGTATAAAGTTTGTACAGACCTGTTCCCAGGGCTGGGAAGGCCACAGAGCTGAACTTGTTCTCCTCGCAGACCTTCAGCACCGAGTAAACCATGTCTTTAATGTTTTCAGGGTCGTTCTGGCCGATGATGTGAATGATGTTCCCGCTGGGCAGCTGCCCGGCTGATGTCAGGATCATTGCACGAGGCTGAGCCAATGAACTCACTGCAGAGAGGAAACACACAACACTTATAACACAAAGGGCCAGATTTACTCAGAACAGTCTATGAGCACAATGCCCAAATAGCGTTCATAGGTGTGATTACTTTAATGAGGATTTACAAACGTTGCACAGTTTTCTAAACACGACGCGCAGTCGGCTCATTTCAGTGTGACAATATACCAAGAGCCAAGCAATTCAGTGCAAGGTCGTAATCTCAGAGATGATATTCTGTTGTGAGTAACCACTTATCAGGACAGCCACAGCTTGTTAATTTTAATCAGAAAAGCAAATCAGTATAGGTCATACATGGTAAATGTAGGCCTATGGTGGCAGTCTGGCAGAGCGAGCTGTTATAAAGAAAACAGATTTTGGTAAATGGCAGGCTCCGATGTAGGACAGCAAGGCCTTTGACGATATTTTGAAATCACTGTAATATTCTTCTATCCTCTGTGACTGGTGGTGTTAACAGAACCAACACAGTTTTTCTCTCCTTGATTCGTTTAGTTCTAGTTTTAGTGTGTGTGAGTAATCGATTATTCACAGGCGCTGTTAAAGTGAACGTAGAAGCCACAGTATGTTTAAAGACTTGGAAAAACTTTTATTGTCGCTGGTTTTGTACGACTATTTTAGGTTCGAGGTTTCAAGTCGTCTCTGAGTTCACTGAACTTAGAGCTTAGAGGTCGGTAATATACGGTGCATGTTTTTGTCACATCTTTGTCTAGCGTTACAAATAATTAGCATAAGTAGAAAATTGTCTCACTTATCTAGCTTGTGATCTTAAATATCAAATCGTATTTTGTGATGAAAAGTGAAAACAGTGGGAAAGATCCAGGCTTCGCTAAAAACTTGGGGCTATATGAAATATAAAAGAAATCATTTAATGAATTATGTTCAGGGTTGTGAGGAGATCGAGTCTGTCCCTCTGTGGAAATAAATATCAACACATTGTCAGTTAGAACTGCTCAACTGTATGAATTTGAAGCACAGAGGTACTGAGGGAACTGATTATTGTCGTTCCATGTACACACCAATCTGAGCACACTCCAGCTCAACTGCTATTCCAGCGCCTTCCAAGATCGCCCTGGAGACTCCTGCGGAACAATAAGAGGTCCAGTCAGACGTTACACTGTCAGAGAATTAAATACAGACCACAAAAAATACATTTTCAAAATACTTTCGATACATGCAGCTGTGGTTACTCAGCTGTAGAGATAAATATACTGATACATATAACAAACGAGGATATCTCTGTTTTTTTAGCATAAGCACTGAGAAACAAACACTGACCTGCTTTAAGGTTAAAGGTTTTATTCGAGGAGTTGACAATGACATCACTCGTGTCTTTGGTGATGTCACCAGATGACACCTCAAGGGTGAGCTGACCCATCTGCATCTGGTACACACCGAGGGAGGTGGACAGGACTGGACCGAAGGAGGCTAAGACACACACACACACA
>NW_024583595.1:19360-27274 GCF_018398535.1 Haplochromis burtoni
CACACACACACACACACACACACACACACACACACACACACACACACACACACACACACCATTTTTATGTAACTTGGCCTTTTCTCTTTTATCTATTGTGGATAGATGACCTATTAAAACTGCTTCTGTGTCAAGTTATGTCTAGACAACACCAGTTCATACCTTAGGTGCCTTTTTTATGCCTGAATAATTTATAGGTCAAAAAGAAAAAAAATGATGAGGTTCAAGGACTAGACTGAAAATGTCTCCACTTTAAAAATTACCACAAAGACTCTTTGGAAGCAAATCTAAAGAAAGATTTTTGAGCAGTTCTTTGTCACCAACGGTCACATCAGGGCTGTTAGATCTTTATAAAACAGTGACTACCATCAGTTTGATCTGGATGAACTTTAAATGAGTTCAATTCAGTGCTTTAAGCCTAAATACTCAGTAAATCATGTATTAGAGAAGGCTTCTGCTCGAGTTTTTTGTGCTCTCTTAGCACTTCTGAAGGCTCTTACCTGAGGAGTGTTGTGATTGGCTGGCGGATTGATGAGCTGGTAACTTGCCTGGTAACTCACTAAAATCACGTGCTTCATGCTGCATGTTCCTTGCAGCACCCTGACCAGTGAACTCCCTGGAGAAACACTGACAAAGAATATTTATAAGACTATTTAGTATCAATCTCTGTCTAGTTTTTATTTTTTTGTTATTTTTGCACTGCCTAGTTTTTGCTAAAGCAGAATGAAACAGTGTTGACCATGTAAAAAAGAAAAAAAGGAGCTAACACATCAAATTCAACTAATGTCACTAGAAACAAACTGTGTTGCCTGAAATACAACCTGGGTGTATATTGTTGTATTTGTTAACACAAAATGATTAAATTACCAATTTGGATAACACATTTATTTTATTTCTTGCTGGTGTTAAATGAATACTAAACTTGCTGATCCAAACTTTGTTGTTGTTGTTTTTTTGTCTGGACATAAAGCAAAGCATCACCTGTCATGTGTTATTAATGCAACTCACTCTACATTCTTTACTGTTTGGGGCAATACTCATAAATGCTCACTAACATCATGCAAAAAAGGGCTATAAGGGTAATCGATGATACAGGTCACGGAGATTATACAAATACGCTGTTCTTAAAATCAAAAACACTAAAATTCACTGATCTGGTTCATTTTCACCACAAATTATGTATAAAACAAAAAAGAACCTACTTCCTGACAAAATTCTGAAAGCTGTCTTCTAAAACAAATGTTGGAAACAACTTCGTGGGAGAATCACATTTAAAACATCCTATATTTGTACAACATTAAAAAGATTATTATAGTATTTAGTGATAATTATTAGTACAAATAGAAGAAAGGGGTGGGATTAGACACGTGTATGCTTCTTCCTACTCCTTTTTGAACATGTTATTTATTAGGATTATTCTGTTTTCCTTGTGCTTTGTTTTGATTGGTTGTGTTTTTTCTTTTGTTGTTGAATTATTTTAACATGTTCAAAATAAAGCCACACAATGACAACTTGTTTGCACTGCAGTGTATTTTTGCTTGAATTACCATTTTTCCCTCTCAGCCCTGTGTTAGATCTGTAAGTCCATATGAACACGGAGTGAAGTGGAGTATTTCTTGCAGCAAAAGAGAATTTTGCAATGAAACAAGTCTTTAACTTGGGAATATACTTGTTTCATATGATTGTCTCAGGAAGTTGAAGACAAACTTTGGAACAAATCTTTGCACCTGACAGTGTAGGTCAGGTCTCACCGTGTCACACATCAGTGTCTGTGTGTTACTCTGTGCTTTCACTCACTAACAGGGTGGGTTTGCTCGTCTCTAGTGCTCACTGTCAGAACATGATAAGCACTTAAACAGCTCCTATCAGAGTCACAAACTCACATCCACGGTTTGGCTGTCACTGGGGTGAACGACGATGACCACCTCTCTCAGACAGCGAGGGTTTCTGCTGCTGCTGTACGAGCGGATCTCCCTCAGCAGGAGTTTGGACACCAGGGCTCTGGGGAAGCTCAGGTTTCCTGTCCCGATGGCTGGGAAGGACAACGATGCCATCTGACGTTTCTCAGCCTCCACCAGACAGTATCTGATGATGGACGTTAACTCCTGACAGAGATAAGACAAAGTGAAGCTGGACTTCAGTGATATCATAACAAGCTTAATATGCTGTATTACCACACAAATGGTATCAGACATGATGAATGTGGAGCAGAAAAGGACTGTGGTGATCTGAGGCCTTCATATAGACGACCTCTCCTGTAACTATCTGCCGTTCAGCTTCTCTGTATTCTGTCTGAAGTACTGTGACTGTTTTCTGTCTCGATGTTTGTTATTTGTCCAAAAAGGTCCCATGTTTATCTCTTTATTATTCAATTAAAAAGAAACATTTCTTCTGAAACATGTAAGTGAGCCTTACAGTTCATTGACTTTTCTTTGTTTAAATGAGGTTAAATCATCCACATTCATTACTACAGATTCAGCCGTCACTGGACCCACATTAATTGTCTAACCTTCAATAAGAAGCCTCACCTCCTCTGCCTGGCCGCCTCCGTTGTCCCAGGATGGACAAACAGCATGAAAGACTTTGAGACATGTGAGGTTGTAGCTGTCAGTGACGACGACTTCCCCGTCTTGCAGTGTGTCCCTTCTGGCTTCAGAGTAGATGGCGTCCTGCAGACTGCTTCCAGCTGCTGACAGGATGGCTTTGGACACAGCTCCCTGCCTCAGGTTCATGTCCTCTGAGATGGTGTTGACGATGACGTCAGTCTGTGGAACAAAAGCAAAATGGCACAGAGTTTAAGCTTGAACAATCAACGGTTCACGCAAAAATACAAAAACATTTTATGATTTTCATTTTTAAAACCAAATGGCCGAGGAATTAAATGTCTGCACAGTGTGGCAGACGATACCAAACTGCTTACAGCAAAGCAGGCGTCTGCTCAGGCTGGCCGGATTAGATTTTGTAAAAGTTAAAACAGCAAAAACAACCCTGAGCCAAATATTCAGCCCCACAGTAAAAGTTTCCCTTTGATATTTCACATTAAATGATAACAATTCTTCACAGATGTATGGTAGGAACAGTGTAACACAGACTGTTATAACTATACTTTTTGTTTTAACCTAAATCTTAAACATGTGAATTACTGCAAATTGTATTCTGGTTAATGGGTTTGAGATTTTGTATTTTAACGTCTTTTGTGATGTAAACTGTTGTGGTTCTGCTGTGTGGCAGACAGGATGAGGACCCAAACTGAGGACTCGAACACAAAAGGTAAACTCAAAGCAGCAGCTTTATTCGCTAAAAAAAACTCAAAGACTCAATAGAAGAACCAAAACATGAAACTAGAAGCTAGGACACTAAGACTCAGAATATGTGAGTCGAGGGAAATAGAAACAAAGGGACTTGGAACTGACAGGAAGTAACAATGGGACTCAGGAGCATAGAGAAAACACACAGCAGTGTAAGGGCACGACACAACAACGCACGGAGGAAAACACAGGGCTTAAATACACCAGGAAGTAATGAGGGAAAGGAAACAGGAGGGAAGCACAGCTGGGGCTAAGCTGACATAAAGAGACAAAAGAAGAAAAGCAAAATACACTGACATAGGACACAGACTTTCAAAGTAAAACAGGAAATACACGAACGCAGAGGCAAGGATGACAAGGAAGACACAGAGAACATCAAGACCTGTAATGTGGGACAGGAAGGTAAAGAGTAGACATAACAAGGAACACAGGGGAGGCACGTAAACAAAACCTAAAGACTAGAAATCAGGAAATACTAAAGAACTTACGGAGCTAGAATACACAACAGAAACCAAGAGACTAGCAATGATAAATCATGATGAAATCAAAGATTAATAACAACACGAAACCCTGGGTCACCGATCCAGGACCATGACGTAAGCAAGGCGAATGTCTCGGCCATTAACGGGTGCGTTTTGGATCTGATCAGTATTAGCAGACTGAAATGTTTGCATTGCACTTCTGCTCATCAGGTCAGGTTTGTTTTTTTTAGCTCGGTGGAGATGTTGGCATCGGGAACCAGAGACTGTTAAACCGAGATGACTAAACACCCAAAGCAGAAATGAGCTTCGTTCCTGTTGGATGAACTCATATTCCAGAGATAATTAAAGCGATTCACACTTCTGTACTGTGATGAAACTAAACCATCTCTGTTACTGTGACACACAGAGGGCTGACGCCAAACTGTGAATGTAAATAGTGATCTGATTCTGTGTTTTCAGCATCGTAATTCTCTCTCTCTCTTTGTTTCTTTTTGCTGTTGTATCAGTAACTCGTAAAGATAGTACTCAATATTTTATTTAGGGGTATCAGAGTAAAGGTAAATATAAATGCACGCCACACTTTTCAGATTTCTATTCATAAAAACACCAGGTATAAACACTTCACAATTATGTGCTACTTTGATTGACCAATCTCACAAAAATAGAAATGAAATACATTTATGTTTGGGGCTGAAATGTGACAAAATGTGGAAAAGTTGTGAAGAGTTGTGAATACATTTTCAAGGCACTGTGTTTATCCTAGTAATCTGCAAAGTTTGAGAAGTAAAGACTAATAAAAAGACGTGTGATAAGCAAAGGAATGTGAGTGGTCAGATAGGGGTCAACAGAGAGTGATCAACAAAGGACAAAACTATAAAGGTTTTCTACAAATTGTAATAATCTAGAATTCACCTTTAATCTTGGTTTTTCTGTGTATGTGATCTAATTCTATGTTCTCATGTTGTAATTAGCTCTAAACCAGCAGTTTACAGAATCCTCTCAGTCGTGATCCAAACAGCATCACAGGTACTCACAGTCTGGTCCTCAATGTTTCCCCTGCACAGAATGATCTTCAATCCCTCAGCCGTGGTCTGCTCCAACCTACACCCAATCAGATAACAGCACTGATGACATCACACTCTGGCAGAGTTTTATACAACCAAAGAAAAGAAGATGAGGAACCTTACCCTCCGTGCTCTCCGTGGCTGGTGTGTTGCTTGGGACTTTGGCTTCCCCTGTTACCCTGATGATTTCCCCAAGATTCACCTCTTCCTCCTCGTCCTCCTCCTCGTCCTCCTCCTCTTCCTCCTCTTCCTCCTCTTCCTCCTGTTTCAGACCAACTGGCACCATGTGACTGGCTCTGACCTCGTTTGCCTCGACCTCGGTGATATCCACTGAGAAACAATTTTAAAATGTTTAAGTTCACTTTGTTTTAATAAAATGGCGGACATTCAACTTACATGCTGCATGTAAGTTTCTTTGCAAGCACAAACCCTGAGTAAAGTATCTTGGTATCAAAATAAAGCTAACACTTCATCAGAAGTTTAAATATTACAGTAGATGTTGCTGAAACACAGAAAAAGTAACTTAATTTTTTCCTCGTCTATTTTATTTTTGGATTTTATCATATAACCAATGTTGAGTTGCATGCAGTAAAAATTCATTATTAAAAAACTTTAACATTACCCTGAAGCTCCTGTTCGTTTCCCGCCTGCTTGCTGTGGGATGGTCATGGGTCTGAGGTCAGAGAACTCCTTGCTCACAGCTGTAGCCATGACTCTGATGGTGCTATCATTGTTGTCCACCAGGTGAATCTCAGTTAATGATCTCAGACCTTGTGGGCTGTCACAGTGCTCCCGAACTGCCTGGGCTATGGTCTCAGCACAGAGGTCAACAGGGAAACCAAAGATGCCCGAGCTGATCGCTGGCAGTGCAACGCTGGAGCAGTTGGCCATCTCTGCTTGTCTCAGACTTTCTCTAACGGCAGTCTTCAGGCGTGACACTGCTGTCTTCCTGTCAAAGTCAGAGAATCGTGGACCAACTGCATGGACAACATGTTTGCAAGGCAGGTTGTAGGCATCTGTTATGATGGCGTCACCAGGACGCAGACGTCCATTTTTAGCGACGTAGTCGCTGCTTTCTCTCTGCAGCTGTGGTCCTGCAGCCCTTAGCAGTGCCAGAGCCAGGCCACCAATGTGGTCTAAGTCCTCATTAGCTGCATTGACCACAGCGTCCACACCAAAGCTGCAGATGTCCACCTTACTGACAGAAATCAGAACTCCACTGTTGGTCTGCACTCTGCACAGGGTAGTTTCTCCTCCATAATTCTCTGCTTCTTCTTCTTCTTCTTCTTCTTCTTCATCAATCTCTGGACGAAGGAGAATAACACATCTTAACTCATTCATTATTGTAGACAGGAAAATGCTTCCTTGGGTTTGGAAGTATTTCTTTGCTCCTGGCTTGTCCACAGTTAAGGTGTCAGTGAAGAGAGCACTGGCCAGTTCCCTAAAGCAGGATTTGGTTTTCTGGACATGAAGACGAGCTCCAGCAAAGCTGATTCTTGGCCTCTGTACATGAAAACTTACTGAAACATTATTATCTTTGGCAATACTGGACCATTCCTCTGTTCTTTTCTTTTCAATAAACTGAACAGCAGCACAGGATTGGACACGAACGGTTTCTTGAACTCGTGAGTAGTTCTCAACAAACACCCTCAGACTCTGGCTGACCTCTTTCACTGGATTCACAAAACCAGCCACTGTTATTTTTCTCTCTGGGTGCATCTGAATGGCCACAGTTTTTTTCTTCGATAAGTTGTAGGTATCCAGCAGGTTTTGTTTCAGGTCCATCCAGGTAGGGAGTTTTAGAACTTCCGGATCTTCCACATTTACAATCTGATGAGCCAAAGCAGCCTTCATCTTACTTTCCGCATCAGCAAGGATTCTGTCAGAACTCCCAAACAGGAGAAGCCCTTTGTTGTCGATGGTGTAGACTGCACTGATGCCTTGAGATGTGAACAGATCCTGGGACAAGTCCATCGGATCCAATGTTCTGAGAAAGTCTAGAAGACATGGGGGGACATTCTGTTGTTTCTTACTCATATTCACATTCCTCTCCAAGATCCATGACTTAGTCTTGTAGACCTCTGCACTGAGTCCTGTAATGGTTAACTTCTGGGTGCCTTCATCATAAGAGAGTTTCATCTCAGGAGAAATGTCCAGAGCAGCTTTCTGGAGCCCCTCCAGCTTCAGGATGTAGAACATCGCAGGGGGCAGAATCATTTCCTCAGAGATGCTGTTTGTCTGTCGTTCAATGTGACTCATGGCTTTCAGAAGAATGTTCTCCACAGGAGCCCTGATTCGTTTTATATCATCAGCTCGGCCAGCAACAGTCAGAACCCCTTTGGATGCATCCAGCACCAAGATGGCATCTTCCTTCACCACCGAACGGACATCTTTCTCTGCAGCTGTCCATCCCGGTGTATTTGCTTGACATTCGAATGCCGTGTACTGAGACATCAGGCGACGGAAGGCCTCTTGGGCCTTACTCATCCAGTTTTCTACATGTTCTGCTGTCAGATCTTGCTGCCTCAAAAACTCAGGCACAGGGCTGAGTTTCACTTCAGGGTCATTCAAATCCACTCTGCAGAAGTGTGGACGCATCTGATCATTGATGTGTTCTGATAGTTTCTTCTCCACAAGGAATTTCCAGATAACGTGGTGAACAGGCTCTGTGAAGGGCTCGGGCATCTTCCATGTTGGGCGTTCTTTGCTGTACAAGGCGGTTCCCAGTGACTCGTAGTATGGATATGCCTTCACTGTGATAGATTTCATCTCGAGGTCTTTCTTTACACAAATCTTTTCCACAACTGCAGCAAACAAGGAGCAGAGAAGCAAAGGTTAGGTAAGTGGTGTTAAGGTTTTTTTTTTTAATTTTTCTATAAAGATTTATCCAAGTCACAAGGGGTTTTGAACCTTTTTTTATCTGACATAACCCCACAGACATAAAACATTCTTCTATAACTCCTTTCATATTCAAATTATTTCATCCATCCATCCATTCGCTTCCGCTTATCCTTTCCAGGGTTGCGGGGGGCACTGGAGCCTATCCCAGCTGTCATAGGG
>NW_024583595.1:44947-45684 GCF_018398535.1 Haplochromis burtoni
GCTGAGTAAACCTCTTTCACACAACGACTACAGGCGTCAACCTGCGACACTGAGAGTCTGTGACAACCAGGTGAGCCGCATGAGTACAGTGCAGGTCCACTGTGTGCAGCAGTGAGCTGACCTCTGAAGAGGGGGATCCACTCCATCAGGACCACATCGCCATGAACAAGAACTCATCAATAAGACCTGAGAGTCTCATGAACACTGACATTACATAATATAGTAACAAAGTCACCCCCCCTGTCTCCATGCATTTCTCTATCCCGACTATTATATCTGCACACACAGCACATTTACTCCACACTGTGAACATCGGCACACATGCTGCTGCTCTGTTCACACGTGCTCACAACTGGACTTCACACCGGTTTTAATACATTTACTGTCACACTCAGACATTGAGTTCATGCTGAAGTTCACTCAGTGCATGTGTGACCACAGCTTTTAACAGCAGAGGAATCCAGAGGAATTAAAACAAAGTGTCACATACAGAAATATTACATTTGAACCAGCTCCAGCTGTGGCACAGTTTTCATAAATTACTGTTACAACATTTGTTCCATCAGTTTGTTTTTACCCTCTTTGTTGGCAGCAGCAGCTCCACTTCCAGGTTCAGCCGGAGGCTTCTTTGAGTCTGTCGATGAGTCTGAGAATCAAGAGGATCCAGTTGGTCCAGTTTAGAGTAATGATCAGCAAACATGAACACATCGAACCACAGAGCTCAGAGAAAAGCTCAG
>NW_024583595.1:48098-48930 GCF_018398535.1 Haplochromis burtoni
TCTATAATTCCACACGTCTGACAGAAACATGTCTGATTACGACCATCTGACCTGTGTGACTGTGAAACTTTATTCTTTTATTCCCAGCTTCAGTGTTTTTCACCAGGCCACCTTTAAAACCTGCATCTGTATCTGAGACTCTCTGGTTTGAATTTGGGAAACTTTGAACACAGCAGATCGTGCTTCTCTTTCCTTCACCTCATGTTTCTCCAAAAATCCAGGAAGGTGATTTTAGGAAAAGAAGAAAGGACATTACATCATAACTGTGATTTTTCAGATTTTCCAGTGTTGACGTATTTTAGTCATATTTGGCGACACTGTGCAGTGAAGGACCCGACGACAGCAGCGTTGAACTTTTTAAACGTCTTTTCTTTTCTAACTTTCCGGCTGCTTCCTCCCCTCCCAGCAACAGCTTTAACAGGTCGGATGTGATTGGATGATGAGGTCAGGTGTGTGAGTCAGACTCCCCTGACACCACACCCTGAAGCCACTGCTCCACCCCTCCCCTGCAGCTCGCAAGCCACACCCCACCACAGTGATTATTATATAACACTTTAGTGCTCAAACACTAACAGCGCTTTATACAGCACGCCTTGTTTATCCTTTCATACTGTCAGAGCTTTCTCTCTGACACTCACAGTCTGACGGAGAACTACGTCAGGTTAGCACCCTGGCCAAGGATATCAGACGGGGATCAAACGGATGTGAGAAGTGTAAACTGGGAGGTTTGGAGGTTAAGCTGTGATTTCACTGCCTTATAAACGTGAAGAGAACGTATCATCATCATGTCAGCCACGCCCGATCACACAGCAGCAAAACACACAAACAGCAA
>NW_024583595.1:49802-50886 GCF_018398535.1 Haplochromis burtoni
AGTCATAAAAACCTAAAGGTGCTTGGTCCAAAGAGCTGAACCCAGAGCAGTGACAGTGAGCAGCAAACAGGAAGCTCTGAGTGAGGAAAAACATCCACATGAAACATCGAAACTGGACTTACTGCTGCTGAGCTCAGCCGCAACTGGATGGTTTTACTGTCCAGGATGATCTCATGATTCTTCCTCGCGAGGACTCGCTCTCTCACTGAAATCACAGCATGCACACACACACACACACACACACACACACACACACTTTTAATGATTAGCTGTTTGTAACAAAGTAAGAAACTAATCCCTCCCTGCTTCCACTTCCTGTGAATAAAAACCTGCTTCCTGTCATGTTTTGGTGACAGCTGCTGAGTATCAAAGCCACACCCCCTGGTGTGGAATCATTTTCATGATTTAAATACACGTTTCTAAAAGTGATGAAGGCTCCACGCACGAAGCATGGAAATAAAACCCTCCAGGAGCTCCGCACTGAAGGCATCAGAGCTCCTGATGTGCTTAATTAACCAAAGGAGCTGTGCCTCAACAACAACAGGAAGGAGTGGCACTGGAGGGTGAAGTGCATGCTGGGAAATCATCGCAGAGGCTCTGGGTGTTTATTAACCGGCTTCAATAACCGGACAGATGTGACAGTATGAAGAATTTCACATTTTAAAGCTGGTGTAAGTCAGCTGCTCTCTGAAACTTTCCTCTCTGAGCTGAAAGGTTAAAAACATGAAGTTTTGAGATCCTTCAAACTTTGTGGCCAAACTTTCTCTGCAGTCTGTCCGGTCACAGTGAGACTCTCAGACCTGTCTGTTCCATCATTACACTCGCAGGTCTCCGTCTGTCGGTGTTTTTAATTATTAAATGATTTATTTTACTATCTGAACCACGATGAAGCGCACTCACCCTCCGGTGAGCTGAAGTAAACGGCCGCCCTCGGGGCTCCTTCCTCCGCCTCCACCCGGCAGTCTCCTCCGCTCGACTTCTTCTTGCTCTGGAAGTAAATGTGCAGTTTGTTCTTCAGGGCTTTGGTCTGAGCCGGAGTCCAGTCCCCCTCCACGGTCACAGGCGGACACTCGGATCCCTCCAT
>NW_024583595.1:52796-54272 GCF_018398535.1 Haplochromis burtoni
TCTACAACAAACACAAGGACTCTCTGGAGACGACAGAATAAAGTTTCCTTACAGATCCTCCTCCACCTGAGACCATGAGGGGCAGCAGGTGCTGGGCCTGTCGCTAACACATCTGCAGAACAAGTGTCACAAAGCAGGACAGAGTTTCATATCTTAATGATTTGTTGCAATTTAATTTATTTACTTAAGCTTTGATACAGTAAACTGACAGTAGGAATTAATATGAATTTATTAATATTCGCCTCTGTCAGTGCGCCCAGGGCGGCTGTGGCTGCAATGTAGCTGCCATCACCAGTGTGTGAATGTGTGGATGGCTGCATGTGGAAAGCACTATACAAATACAGGCCATTTACTAGTTACCAATATTTCTGTTAGTCATGTCACATTTGTTGGTCACATATGCTCCACAGGCATCACTTAAAGGACTGCACTGATCATCAAGTCAAGAGGATGCAGGGTTATTTATAAAATATGAAGTTCCATTTGTCACCTTAGCTCGTGGCTAAGATGGAGGTGATTTATAACGTCTTATTGTCCTGAGACTAAAACACACGTTTCCAACCCTGTTATGATGTCTGGCATTACACTTTCTTTAACCGTCCGATTCTGGGCAACCTCATCCCACTGTAGTGTTCCCATCAGAATTCACCAGTTTTAGTAGCATAACAAACTTTGATCACCAAATTCAGTTCAGTGGGTCTTTCAGGGGGTTGTTCAGCCCCATTAACTCATTACATCACTTCCTATAAATGATGCAACAAGGTTGAGTAAAACACTCAAAATCCAATGAAAGAGGTGATCATCACTTTTATATGTTCAAGTGCACCATGTGCAGGATTTCATAAAAGAGTCGTACCTTCAGCATAATAATATTTCAGAGATGCAGAGTACATTCATCCAGACTTACTGTCATTTTCTTCATACTTTGTGCCTCTCAGCCGCCTGACAAAGCCTCTCCCTCAGAGCTGTGGTGGGGGCTGTCAGGACGTGAGGGGAAGAAGGGCCAATAATCCAGTGCTGAAGTTTTACAAGTTCATTTGATTCATGTTGATCATCTGAACAGGTTTAGATCTCGATCAGACGAAGCAATGAGTTGATCTAAAATGAGTGTTTTCATACCGCAGTCCCACAAATACTCAAAACAAAAGACAAATTTAGGTTCAAACAAAACAGCAAGATTTGATTTACTGTGGTGAAACTGATGTAATTCCACGCTACACCAGAAGGTGACACTGTGTGTTTGTGTCGGCACTAACCTTCTGAGCTTTGGTAGAAGGATATGAAAAAACAAGAGGTACCAGAACACAATCTGATGCACGGCCCTGTTCTACCTGCTAGCCAAGACCAAAGCAACAAAGGCAAGTAGCAGAGGCTGAACAACTCATTCTTTAGAGATAATAAGGAGGTAAACATACACTCAATACTTACATTTGTTATGATGAGGACACTCGTAGACAAACACGTCTGGAAACTCCT
>NW_024583595.1:55568-56523 GCF_018398535.1 Haplochromis burtoni
TTGATAAAAGATGTTTTTGTATGTTTTACCAAAGTTAACAACGATGCATAACAAAAATAAAGGTTCACTGTGTGGATGATGTGCTGCATGAGTTGCTCATCAGGAAAACATGAGAAACACATTAAGTGCACAGGTATGTCTTTCAGTTCGTTCTGCTGCACACTTTTATTTTCACTTTTACTCTGACTGTGAGGATGGGCTGGGCCACGGGTATATATAGCGCTTCACTCTGAGGACTCACAGCACTTCTCTCTGCAGCACTGACTTCAGCAGGTGAGTGGAAAGAAACGCAGACGTCTCTCTGCACATCACACAAACACAGCTTTATATTTGGTTTTACTTCAGATCAGCAACTTTCAAGTTTCAAGTCAAAGTTATTAGATTTCGCTGCTTAAATATAAAACATTACCAGGAACATGATAACTCATAAAGTTACTATAAAACACAGTGAAAGTGTGTTTGTTTTCAGGAGTTTCACAGTGATGATAAATGCTTTAGAAAGATTTACGTTAAGTCTTAATAAGCTTTTTGATAGTGGACATTAGTGGAGTTCAGGAACAGCCACCAATGTTTCATTCTCATATAAAATCTGCTGTAAGCTCATCTCCATCTCTGCATGTCGCTCCAGCTTCATCAGCTACTCTTCTTCTTATTTTGCTCTCAGTGGTTCTTGAGTGAGAAAACTTTGTTCTGTGGGAGGGGAAACTTTCTTTCCCTGCTTTTAAACTTTAGAATGATTAACTTCCTGTTTCATTCTTGAATGCATCAGTTTTGACTTTAGGATTTCAGCTGGTGAATAAATGAAGCCCACACTGAATTATTTGTCCTTAAATCACAGTGTGATGAAGCAGACGTTTCATTAGCCAGGGATGCTAATGAAGTGTGTGTAATGTAATGTACACGTCATTAATCCCTGTAGGGGAATTAGTCCTCTGCATTTGACACATTCACTCAG
>NW_024583595.1:57727-58876 GCF_018398535.1 Haplochromis burtoni
ATGTGGTGGGAAAAGACAAATGGAAAATCAACAACAGCATGGACAGGCAATACGAGCCACGCCCAGCTAATGCTATTGTGGAGGATGCTAAAGCATTGGTGGGCAAAGAACTGCGATACGACCTTGTCTCATTTAACTGTGAGCACTTTGTCACAAAGCTGCGGTACGGTGTGGCCGAATCATGGCAGGTGGGTTAAACCGTGTTGCTGCTTTCAGGAAACTGTCTTTATGGAGCTGCTGTGAAAAAATGAAATAAAAAGGCACCGATGTTAGTCTGCTGCTCATGGAAGAAGCAGCTTTACATTATTATTTCATTATTAGGACAAGTAACAAAACCAATAACAATCATTGCAGTGTGTGATATTCTGTCAACTAAAACCAGATCATACATGACACTGACGGCAATTAGTTATAATATTTAGACACACGAGGGTGAAGCACACAGAGAAATGGATTTACTGCAGTTAGAAGCTGATAACCAGCAGAGCTGTGAGGGGCTGCTGCTCAGATTTCAGCTGAGATTTTGAATTAAAACGTTTCTGACTGCTGACCAGAATTATTGATGCCATAATAATTTAAAGAAATAAAAATGCCCATAATCATAGTAATGACCAACAGCTGACAATGCTCGTGTACGTGTTCGTGTGTTTTTACTGATATCTCAGAGTTGTTGAAACTTTCAGTGGTGACTGACGACAATAATCTGCTCATAATGTTACTGCAGAAAAACTAAAAGACGTTTTTCCTCCTGCAGGTGGAAGAAGCAGCACTCAAACTCGTGGGTGGTGCAGGCGCCATCGCTCTGGCTGTACGTGCCGCTGCGGCACCTAGAAATGGACCTAGCTCATTTTGACTTCACCTGCTGATCCTGATTCCTGCTGTTCATTCATTTTAAACAAATCATTTTGAACAGTCTGGAGCTGCTGTTTTACACAAACACACACACATAGCTGTCAGCTGTTCCCAGGACTGCACTCTTCTGATCTCCTCTGTTGTTCCCGGGATCTGCTGGAGCCATAACTTGGGAGTCACCGCACCGAGTCCTCCGATCACCACGGGGACCGCCGTCACCTCCACCCTCCACATCCTCTCGAGCTCTTCTCTGAGCCCTTGTTACATCTCCAGCTTCTCGTGTTCCTTCTTCCTGAT
>NW_024583595.1:60155-61461 GCF_018398535.1 Haplochromis burtoni
CAGTGACCCGTGAATGAAACTGTGAGAATAATAAAGTTTGTTTTATGGATGATTTTAGTTTCAAGTTTACGGACAGTAAGAGAGCTCACACAAGGGCAGCACACCACCCATCCATTTTCTTCTGCCAAGGGCGTAGATTTGGCACGGACAGAAGGGACACGTCCACCAATAATTTGATCTCTTCGGTAAAGAAAAACAAAACGACCTGTCAGCGTCTCATTCACCCAGCGGTGCAGAAAGAGTTAAACTACGTTCTCTACTGGAGTGCTACCTCATGTGACAAATATGGCCAATGTGATTGGCTGAGCCT
This sequence comes from Haplochromis burtoni, assembly GCF_018398535.1. Taxonomy (NCBI): domain Eukaryota; kingdom Metazoa; phylum Chordata; class Actinopteri; order Cichliformes; family Cichlidae; genus Haplochromis; species Haplochromis burtoni. The sequence continues at coordinate 60,466 of NW_024583595.1, forward strand.
TTCAGGGAGCTCTGTTTAGTTTTAGCAGCTGCAAGCCTGCGCTGCCAGGAGGAGAGGAGGACGGCAGCAAAGAGGAAGAAGCTGGATATAAGAAAGTGTTTTTCAAAGAAACCTGTCAGTCACTTAAAGCCAAGCTCACTCATATAATGTGTCATAATAACGTTACAGGCTGTGCTAGGCTTTGGCCCACATCAGTCTAAAATCGTATGTAACCATGAATAACGTGTTTGGGAAACTACCTGCACAGCAGGCAGCACTATTAGTTCTCTCAGTCAGACCGCTGACCTTATTTATTTCTCTAGGGATCCAGATAAAGACCTAATGATATTGAGCCTTCTGTGCATTCTGTGATGTCCTTATGATAATCTTTCATGCTATCTGTTTCTATCCATGCATAATCTGGTATGGTGTTCTCTGTAATGCTGAACGTGAGAGATGCTGAACCTTATTACCAGGGAACAGTACAGAATCACATTTCAGAGATAATGGACTAGTGTGTTCGCTATATCCGCTATAACAGCTGGGCTTGGTGGAGCAGGCCGAACCACTCCCCTTTGATTCCTCAGACCTGGCAGCAGCAGTCCACGAAGGCTGCACATGCTGGCACCATCTTGCCGGTATAATCAGGGAAAACAGAGATGGTCATATTGTTCACGTTAATCCAGTGAAACCCCCTTAAACTCCCTGAAGTCCTTGCGGAGAGCCAAAAGCAGCTCTATTTTGAGAGCGCAGACATCGTCACTAGTGATGGCCTGGGCCGCAGTCCCCGACTCAGGACAGGTCAAGGGCTCATTAGGAGATCAGGCCGCAGGTGAGGCAGGATTGAGTTTCCTCCTTTAGTCAGCTTTGATGGCATTTTAGTGACCAAAACCAAAAAGTATACTGTGACACAGGACCTCAGAACACACATACGCACAAACTGGCAGCATGTTTGGGCAGCAGCTCTTTTATTTATGGCAACACAAACTGCGGTTTTGTTAGCCTAGTTGTCCGTCT
>NW_024583596.1:0-20757 GCF_018398535.1 Haplochromis burtoni
TGCCACGCAATGCTCAATTACATTGGTGGGAACTAGTGTGTTAGCGCAGTTAGCTCGTTAACGTGTTGGCCGTCCAGCCCCACGCACGGGGCGATCCGCGGTAGCTCGTTAACGGAGATTTGCCGTGTTGTGGCGTTAACGTCATTTCAGATTAACGCTGACAGCACTAGTGGGAACACAACGAATATGACTGCACATTTACTCCGACATCATCCTAGTGCAAAGACAAGTGGAAGCAGACAAAAACAACAAGCACGCATGCTACAAACTTTACCCGAGTCATTTAGACAGCCGTTAGCACATGATTCTCCTTATGGGGACCTGATATGTTTAATATGCTGCTGAGAATATAGCCCAGAAGAAGCGGATAGTATAGCTTTTATTTTGGAAAGAGCCATTTCTCTGTAATAAACTCTCTTTTCCAAAGATGAGTGATTCCTCAATCAGATACAGGGCTCGCAAAATCGCTAGCCCGACGTCCCGGGGCTAGCGATTTTTCCAGTCGGGCTACCAAAATCTATCTCTGCCCTGCCCGTCGGGCTATCGTAGGAAGGAAAAATATATGTCAATGCTTTTGCATTCTTTCGGAAATGTAGCTGGGTAATTATGTCATTGGCATCGGTGAGCCACTGTCAATATGTGACATATTGAAATCGCGTTTGAATTTGCGCTTGTTTTTTTGCTTTCACTTTGCAATCGCGCGAACTGTGTATAGAGAGCGACAGCACTGATTGGTGAGTGACGATAATTTGCGCACCAATTCCTCTGACATCGTCTTATCAATCGTTAGCTTATCGTTAGCGGATGCTGTCCAAGATAAAGACTATGTTGGATAACACCTCCCACCCACTCCATGACATGCTGGTCAGTCACAGGAGCTCGTTCAGTGAGAGACTGAGATTACCGAAAAGCACCACTGAACGACACAGGAAATCATTCCTGCCTGTGGCCATCTCCCTGTACAACGCATCCACTTAACACACTGTTTGCTGCTACAGCTACACATGTTTCTTTTCCAACTATTTATTTATGAGTGAAGTATGTATGTGTATATATGTATATATTGTACTATTCTTAGTTAGTGTATTGTCTGTCTTGTCTTAATGTTGGTTTAAAATGGAGCACTGTAACAAAAAATAATTTCCCCCAGGATCTGTGAGTGATGATAATTTGTGCACCAATTCCTCTGACATCGTCTTATTAATTGTTAGCTTACTATGCAAACATGACAAGTGAAATCTCCCGCAGCTTAAACATGTGAGAGGTTGATCGCGCAGAGAATCGCTGAGCTTATGTGAGTGCGTGTGTAAAAGCAGCAGGATATTTTAGTTCTGCTGAGCCAAATAAGACAGGTCAGGGTGAAGAAGTGACAGCCAAAGAAAAGCTTACCACAAAACGGAGAAGTTATGACAAATCAGACTATAAGGCAAAAAGAAAGTGCAGCTTTATGGTTTCATGGACAAAAGAATTTCTGTGGCTGCAATATGACGAGCTAAATAACCAGGGCTGCACATAAGTGGTCCGCAGGTGCGCATTCGCTGTCAAAATAAAAAATGCGCACAAGATAAGAAAAGTTTTATATAATTTACAATATTATACTTTAATGTATAATATTGTAAAGGAAACAAAACAGGAAACAAAACATCAATCAAAAAATTGCTCTCTTTTTTATTCGGGCTACTTAATTTATTTTGGGCTACCAAAAACTGAAGAGTCCCTGCCCGAAGGGCTACCAGGGATTTTGAAATTTTGAGAGCCCTGAGATATATTTTATTTTTTATTACTTTTGTTTCAGCAACATTAAATTTAAAAACTGTACTTTTGAGTTAAAATATATATTTATAATTTTAATAAATGACAAATTAAAAAGGTATGAACATTTTTTTTTGTATCAAAAAAATATCGAACCGTGACACCAAAGTATCGAACTGAACCGAACCGTGAATTTTGTGTATCGTTGCACCCCTACAAGTTACATTCTGTCATGTTTCATGTCCAAGTTTTCTTTGTTTGTCAAGTTCGAGTCATGTCCGTGTCTCATTATGTTTCCTGTTTTATTTTGAAAGAGCTTTGCGTTTTGTGTTTATTGTATTTAGTTTCACGTGTCCTGTCATTATGTTAATTGCTGTCAGCTGTTTTCCCCATGTGATTCTACTTCCCTTGATCATTCCTTATGTGTACAGGGAGTGCAGAATTATTAGGCAAATGAGTATTTTGTCCACATCATCCTCTTCATGCATGTTGTCTTACTCCAAGCTGTATAGGCTCGAAAGCCTACTACCAATTAAGCATATTAGGTGATGCGCATCTCTGTAATGAGAAGGGGTGTGGTCTAATGACATCAACACCCTATATCAGGTGTGCATAATTATTAGGCAACGTCCTTTCCTTTGGCAAAATGGGTCAAAAGAAGGACTTGACAGGCTCAGAAAAGTCAAAAATAGTGAGATATCTTGCAGAGGGATGCAGCAGTCTCAAAATTGCAAAGCTTCTGAAGCGTGATCATCGAACAATCAAGCGTTTCATTCAAAATAGTCAACAGGGTCGCAAGAAGCGTGTGGAAAAACCAAGGCGCAAAATAACTGCCCATGAACTGAGAAAAGTCAAGCGTGCAGCTGCCAAGATGCCACTTGCCACCAGTTTGGCCATATTTCAGAGCTGCAACATCACTGGAGTGCCCAAAAGCACAAGGTGTGCAATACTCAGAGACATGGCCAAGGTAAGAAAGGCTGAAAGACGACCACCACTGAACAAGACACACAAGCTGAAACGTCAAGACTGGGCCAAGAAATATCTCAAGACTGGTTTTTCTAAGGTTTTATGGACTGATGAAATGAGAGTGAGTCTTGATGGGCCAGATGGATGGGCCCGTGGCTGGATTGGTAAAGGGCAGAGAGCTCCAGTCCGACTCAGACGCCAGCAAGGTGGAGGTGGAGTACTGGTTTGGGCTGGTATCATCAAAGATGAGCTTGTGGGGCCTTTTCGGGTTGAGGATGGAGTCAAGCTCAACTCCCAGTCCTACTGCCAGTTTCTGGAAGACACCTTCTTCAAGCAGTGGTACAGGAAGAAGTCTGCATCCTTCAAGAAAAACACGATTTTCATGCAGGACAATGCTCCATCACACGCGTCCAAGTACTCCACAGCGTGGCTGGCAAGAAAGGGTATAAAAGAAGAAAAACTAATGACATGGCCTCCTTGTTCACCTGATCTGAACCCCATTGAGAACCTGTGGTCCATCATCAAATGTGAGATTTACAAGGAGGGAAAACAGTACACCTCTCTGAACAGTGTCTGGGAGGCTGTGGTTGCTGCTGCACGCAATGTTGATGGTGAACAGATCAAAACACTGACAGAATCCATGGATGGCAGGCTTTTGAGTGTCCTTGCAAAGAAAGGTGGCTATATTGGTCGCTGATTTGTTTTTGTTTTGTTTTTGAATGTCAGAAATGTATATTTGTGAATGTGGAGATGTTATATTGGTTTCACTGGTAAAAATAAATAATTGAAATGGGTATATATTTGTTTTTTGTTAAGTTGCCTAATAATTATGCACAGTAATAGTCACCTGCACACACAGATATCCCCCTAAAATAGCTAAAACTAAAAACAAACTAAAAACTACTTCCAAAAACATTCAGCTTTGATATTAATGAGTTTTTTGGGTTCATTGAGAACATGGTTGTTGTTCAATAATAAAATTATTCCTCAAAAATACAACTTGCCTAATAATTCTGCACTCCCTGTAGTTATCTGTGTGTTTCGCTCACTCAGTGTCAGATCGTCTGTTAACCTCACTACAGTTTTCATAGGTTTACCTCATTGTTTCACTGTGTGTCCTAGTTTACTCAGTGTTCATAGTTTTGTCATAGTTCTTTCACTGAGTGTCACAGCCTTCTGTTAACACAGTGTTCATAGTCTCCTTAGTTTCCCTAGTTTCATGTTTTTTCTTCTGCAATCAACCACAGTGGCTCGCTTTATTTTTGAAACTACGTTTTGTCTCCACCATCTCTGCATCTGGGTCTACCTCATTCTTCACACCGGCGCACCCCGCCGTGACAGTACGATCTGACCATGTCAGACCCAGCGGACAGTCCGGACGAGATTGGCGAGGAGCTGCAGCGGACCAGCCGGCTCATGATGCGCATCTGTGGGTGCACGGACCCCAGAGTGGTGTCCACTGGGTTGGCGGCCATAGACGCCATTCTTCAGAAGGCGCCGCAGCTCCGGCAGTTTCTCCAGCTTTTTGAGGCGTTTGACTCTCTGGTCCCCCTGAAGGAGGAGCTTGGCTCAGAGTGTTGAACGCCGCCTCAGCACCTACGACTCCGACCCGTAAACGGTTGTCGTTGTCATTGCTGCTGCCTCGTGAGCCGGAGGCAGTCACAGTCCGGTCGTTAAGTCTGACGTCACTAGCCGTGTCTGGGCCTAAACTCCGCTGCAGGTCCATATATCAAACGATCACTATGGCATTACTGAGAGTTGAAAAACTGTCTAAAGTCTTTCATCTTTAATAAAATGATCAGCGTTCTGCTCTACCAGGTGTAACAATTGAGTTTAACATCCAGGCATCCATGAAAACGGAATTTATGACATTTAACGGAGTTAGAAGTTAGCAGGGAGTTAGCTCGCTAGCTTCTATCTAAATACAATATAGCATGTCCTGACTGCGGGGTTTTGGAAACAAATTAAAACGTACAGCTCTGTTATCACTTCCAGCATAAATGAAGACAGAAAACTAAACAGCAGTGACGTTTGTAGGGTTACTGAAGTTTGGGCAAGACACTTTACCCTACCGCCTACTGGTGTTGGCCAGAGGGGCCGATGGTGCGATATGGCAGCCTCGCTTCTGTCAGTCTGCCCCAGGGCAGCTGTGGCTACAACCGTAGCTTGCCTCCACCAGTGTGTGAATGTGAGAGTGAATGAATAGTGGCATTGTAAAGCGCTTTGGGTGCCTTGAAAAGCGCTATATAAATCCAATCCATTATTATTATTATTATTATTATTATTATTATTTTTAGGGGCTTTTTGAAATTAAATAGAAGAAGATACAAAACATTAAACATGTTAACAACACAAAAGCCATATTAAACGCAGACTACTTTGGCCCGGAAGCAGGATTTGTCACGTCATCACTTAAAGATCGGATTAAACTTTCTCCGGGTGTGGGTGTCACTACCCAATCCGTACCGGAAACTCGATCGGTACCACACATGCGCAAATCTTACTTAATAATACTAACTTAGCAATATGTCACATGAAGATTCATCAGCCAGATTAAGTGTTTACTGACAATTGGCAGTGATAGTGGACATCTTCGCACAGACAAGCATAAACACACTTGACTATCACTAAATCAAATTAAACATGCATTTGTAATTCGGTTTACTTCAGTTTACAATACGGTTCGCTCGGTCAGCAGGTGGCGGTATCCTCGTGCACTGGGGAGTAAACTGCCGTTAAATGAAACAGAAGAAGAAAAAATCTCCACATGTGCAGTACGGATTGGGTAGACCCGATTTGTACGGTCCGACTTTGCACATGCGCAGTAAGGATCGGGGAGTCCTGATCCGTAACTATCTTTTTATTTTTCGTTTTTGTCTACATTATATTGAAATGCTTCATTATTGCAAACATTTTAAGAGATACTTATTATTCTTAACATCTTAACAGATACTCTGACCTGTAACTATCGTAAAACGCTACTAAATAATGATTATAAAATATTAGCTCTATTGCTAGCTAGAAGAATTAAATATATTTTGGATGATATTGTAGATGAGACACAGTCTTATGACAAACAGGCACATCTCCAATAGACTCGTCTTGGATATTCTGGACTACTCAGCATTAATATCTGATGACTCATTTATCCTAATCCTAGTCTTCTATAAAGCCTTTGACTCAATTGAGCATGAATTTGTATTTCTTACACTTCAGAAATTTGGTTTTGGTGATATCTTCTGCAAAGCTATCAAAACTCTGTATTCCAATGCAAATAGTTCTATTAGAATGAAAAATGGCACCGCTTCTCGTTTTAGTCTTAATCGAGGGGTACGTCAGGGATGCCCGATTAGCCCTTATATTTTTTTTCTTTGCACCCAAATTCTTGCCTCTCATATTTCGAATAGCACTGTGAAAGGTATAAATATAGCAGACAGAGAGATTGTCATCAGTCAATTGGCAGATGATACCACAATTTTTCTTAAATATGCCAGCCAAGTGCCAATTGCTTTACATGTAATAGAGGATTTCTCAAAAGGGTCTGGATTGATGTTAAACTTAAATGTCAATTATTACCTGTCAAAGAGTGTAATGTTCAGAGTCTTTGTAATATAGCAGTTAAAAATGAAGCAACATATTTAGGTCTGATTATCTGCAAAGATCAAAAAGACAGAATTTCACTAAATTTTCCCCCAATTATTAAAAAATCTCAAACCAAATTAAATCAGTGGTTGCAGAGACATTTAAGTTTAAGAGGAAGGGTATCTGAAAAGCAGAAGGTCTGTCTCGACTGACTTGTGCAGCAATTTCTCTGCATGTGGACGGCAAAACTTGTAAGGACCGAATGCTCTTCATTTTCCTCTGGAAAAATGGGACACATTACATCAGAAAAAGTGTATTGATGAATGACTATGAACACGGTGGTCTCAGTATTTTGGATTTTACTACTCTAAACAATACATTTAAGATTAATTGGGCTAAACATTTTCTGAAAAATCCGGTATCCATTTGGAATTTTATTCCTCACTACATTTTCTCTAAGTTTGGTGGTCTAAGTTTTATCTTAGGTTGTGATTATAATATAGATAAGCTTCCAGAAAACCTTTCGATGTTTCACAAGCAAGTTCTATTAGCTTGGTCCCTTATATATAAACACAACTTTACACCCCATACGTATTTAATTTGGAATAATAGGAACATAGTGCATAAAAATAAATCATTAATTTTTTTCTAGGTGGGTTGAGAAACAGATTGTTTTAGTAAATCAGCTGTTTAATCCTAATGGGCAGCTTATGTCTTATTCAGAATTCTTAAACACTTATAAATTTTCAGCCACACCCAAAGAATATGCCATATTATTTGATGCAATACCTACGGGTATTATAATGTTTTTTAAAGGTATTCAACCTTGTATATCATCTGTTTCTCTCCCCAACCCTGTGGATACACCCATAGGAAGAATCTGTTTAAAAAACCATAGTAAAGGTAATAAAATAAGATTAGTCCCACGAGTGGGAAATTTCATGTTAAGGCTGCCGACCTATTGCACGCAATGGCGGCGCCAATAAGAATATCCGTGCTTTGTTCCAGACAGAATCTCTAACTGTTCTCCTTTGTCAGTGACATTAACTGGAAAAGACTATGGACAATTCCTAACAAGTATCTGGTAACGAATAAAGTAAAAGAAGTTTCATTTAAAATACTGCATAAATTTTATTCTGCTAATCATTATATGACAAACTTCAAAAGGGACATAAATGTGAGCTGTGGATTTTGTGGAAGCCATCCTGAGACTGTGCAGCACCCCTTCTGGATCTGTTCATGCACTAGAACATTTTGGAAAGACTTCAGTAGATTCATTGCTGGACATCTCTATAAAGACTTTACTGTGAAACTGGAAAATGTTGTATTTTGTTTCTTTTGAAGGCAAAAAAAAAAGATGATGTTTACTTTATAATAAACTTGTTAGTTATCTTAGCTAAATTTTATTTTCACAAATGCAAATACAGTAACCAAAAGGCTAGTTTTAAACATTACTATAATGATGTTTTATGTTACATAAAATTGATTCATGGATCACTTAACAAGAAGGCTATGAAAACTATTACTATTTGTAGTAATTACAAATTATTTGAATGTATGTAATTCTTTGTATTACACCCCCTGGCATATGTTAATTTTGTTCTGTTTGTATACATGTTCTGTATACTGTTTCTCAATAAAGTTTAAAAAAAAGATCGGGTAGCGACAGGGGGTGCTCCGCTGGGAGGGGCGGAGCTGCGAGACTGGGTCAGTGTGCACACACGGAGAGCACTTCAGAGTACTGCGTCTGGTACTGCAGCAGGTAAGTGGGTGCCGGTTCAGTTGTGTTTATGTGTACTGAGTACATGGTAGCGCTCCAGAAAGCTACAAACTTAACTTCTTTACACCGAACCAAACTCCGTCTAAAAATGTGCTGATTTTTAGTGTCGCGTGCTTTTCCGGAGGCTCGCGAGGTAAAAGTTTGGTGTTTCCGGATGAAAGCGAATCTGTTTTTAATTCGGCATTAGTGTTTGCTCCAAACTTCACGGGACTCCGTGAGAATCTGAATTTTGGCTTGCCAGGGCTCAGCTCCTCACTGTAACACGGTCGTTCACCTCAATGAAGACGTGCACGAGCCGTGCGGGGCAGGGGCGGATCTAGAGAAACTTTCTTAGGGTGGCATGAGGGTGGCAAAGAAATCAAATGGGGTGGCAAAATCAAAGCCTTTTTTTTTTTCAAACACATATGCAGGTGGTTACATATGGTTAGAATAATTCAAATGCAGTAAGTATGCACGTTTTTCATATAAATATAGTCTATAACTTAATTATTGTCTGTAGCCCACATAATTACACACTTTAGTTACATAAAACATGTGAGTTTTGATTATATGTACTGTATAGCCTGTATAATAAATAAGTATGTAGCCCAATAAGTATAAAATCCTGAAAGCTACACAACATGAGGCGGTCTATTTACAAACACAGGTCTAACTTGAGTTTCACTGTTTTTTGTTAGAATACAGTCACATTGTTACAGCTTAAATTACACAAAATGTCAGAAATCTGCACTGTCATGAACAAACATGTAAACCTAATTTTTCATGATTTGTTGGATTAACTCACTGAGGTCTGAAATACAACCGGCGATTTTGACTCCTTTTGAGTTTACATTTGTATTTTTTTCCCCTTGCCTTGTTTGGTATCTTTTCAGCTCAACTGAATTTAGTTGTTTTTTTCACTGACATACTGCATTAGTATTACTGATCTGAAATCACACAAAGAACTTAAGATCCTAGTAGTATTTTTTTTACTGTAAAAAAACCCACAGACATGTTGAGTAAATTTTTATAACTTGAAATGCAAATATAAATTTTACATTTTGTAAACAAACAACTATTTATCTAAAAATGCAGCCAATACACCTGCCGTTTCTTTCATTTTGTATAACCATTTAAAAATCTTACTAAAACTAAAATGAGAGAACAATCAGGTGTTGCAATAAGATGCCCCACAAATGATGTGTGTCAGTAAAAACAGGAGAACAGCACAGGGAGAAACCTGCAGGCCTGACAACTGCAGGTGTATCACTCCGCTGGTTTTCTGCTTAGTGACGGTGTTTACATTGCAATTGTGCCTCTGTGACATTCATTAGTGCCCTCACTGACACACAAAACAAAACGACGACTACACAACACACTAAGTAAACACTCCACACTAAACGTCACAAATCTCCTATATCTAAAAACTCTCTCCCTCTCTCTCGCTCTGTCTCGCTGCCGTTACCGTCACTCCTAAAACTTTTCCCTCTTCCTAAACAACCAAATCACACGTGTTGACTTTTTTTAAATTGGCCGACATGGTACTTTTTCCACCGATAGGAGAGAGGTGGCTTTTCTTCCTTTCTTTACTGTTTTCGTGCTGTCCTTACAAAACGCTTAAAACACACACACACAAAAATGTGATGACAGTATTTAGAAAAAAGCGTGGCTGATATATATTATCATAACTCTGGATTTACTGGCCTGTAATTAAAATTTAAAAACTTTGAAGTCCGAATTTTCAATGTGGGCTGAAATAGAAACTCAGCATGGCTGCAGCTTGTTGCTGTGTCAGCTTACATCAGTCATGTGATTTGGAGGTGCAGCGTGTCCGTAGACCACAGAGGGTTAATAACACTCACCTTCCTTCCATTTCCAGAGTGTAACATCCACCCACCTGTGTAAAAAGCGAAATTCCCATGGTGTTGTTCAGAATGTGCTCTGGCACAATCATAAGCATCGCTTGCTACTGAAAACAAGAAAAAAGCCGGTCCTGCTATGGGCTGAACCATTTGTTACTGGTGAGGCGGGTTTATATTCAGTTTTAGCATTTATAGTGACTGTTGACTGTAACTACGCTCAAACTGTTAATGCTATCTTATTTTAGTAAACAACACTGTCATATCCAAAACTGGGGTGGCAGGGGATCATTTTAGGGTGGCACTTGCCACCCCATGCCACCCTTCTAGATCCACCCCTGGTGCGGGGACGAACGACGTCAAATTCACGTAGTTCACCTGTAGTTGATGAGACAGGTGAGGCCGACACGCGATCCTCACGCACATGTCACTGCCGTGGCAGATGTTTAATGATCGGATCCAGAGCAGTCTGTGCGCCTGGAGCATGATGAGGAGGACACGGAGCCATGAAACTTGAGGAGGTTCCCCTCATGTGTGGAGGCGCAGCCATCACGGCACACTCCTGCTGGGACACCACAGAACAGATGAAAAGTGTTGAGGTCACAGTGGGCTGTCCTAGTTTGGGGCATGTCCCTGCTGTCCTCCTGCACCTTCACCTGTCTCTGTGAGCGTCTGTTGTTATGCCTGAACCTGTGAGGTTTTATGGGACATCAAAGTGACGACCAGAATGCTATCAGGTTCATCAGACTCCTGCTGATTTGTTGTGGGGTAATAAAGACAGCAGTTTTCAGTTTTATTTGTCATATGCAAGTTAGCACAGGGTCAACATTGCAATGAAATGTATTTGATGAGCAGAAGACAGTCACTCAGCAGAATGGTACAGTGGAAAAAATAGTAAAGAGCAAAATGTTAATAAAATATAGTAAAAGAAAAAAGATTAACAGTTGACAGACTAAATATATATATGTATATATAAATATATGTACACTAGTGATTGAATAAAGAAAATCTTATATAGGAATGTGAGGGGGGGGGGGCAAATGGGATATTGCACAGTGGCAGGAATGAGCAGCAGTACAGACTGAACAGTACAATAAATTTTTGCATTTAATACAGTATTGCACTTTTTTTTCTCTTAATATAAATACCAATAAAGTGGAGTGACCAGGGAACCAGCGGCTCTTTAAAGTGTCTGAGAGATGAAAGAAAGCTGACTCACTCACTTTAATGTTTAACTCACCAGTTAGTTAATAATCAATCAACAGATCAATATAAAAAAAACTGCATGTCATGTAGGCTGCATGTTACATAAGACTGCGTGATGCAGTACTCCTTTCTGAACATGAGTAGTACTACTTTATGTAAGACCGCAGTACCTCCCAGCACAGAGCTCATGGTCGGGGTCATTGTCGGGGTAACGGCTGTCCTGTGGGCATTTCCACAGTGTCAATCTGGACTGTACAACTCATAAGGTCAATGTTTGTGTTTCGCCTGCTGCCCTCATGTTTATGACATCACCAGGTGTGTTAATGACATCAGAAAGTTTTTTATTCTGGGATCAGGGTCTAGCCCGACTCGCCGTCAGCAGAACTTCCTGTTGTTATGAGTGGAGGTCACGAAGGTCGTGTCAGCGTCACGCTGTTGTCCAGGTGACCGTTATACTTCGCCCACGTTCCTCTGAGCAGTACAGGGAATGTCCCATCAGACCTGTTTCACCAATCAACAAGACACCTGCTCAGCTGCTCATTCATAAGGCGATTAGTTGATTCTCCTAGCAGCTGATTGGTGATTCACTAACACAGTACAGGTACATGTAGTACAGGTGAGTTCAGTACATGATTTGATTTAAAACAACTGACCTGCTGTTTCCATGGCTACAGTGTCCTGCTCTGTGATTGGCCCCAAAGATGTCGTCAGTGAAGGTGCACCCCATAGTGAAATCAAGCGCTCTGATTGGTGAAGGGCCGGTGTGGGAGGAGTCAGAGCAGACCCTGCTGTTTGTTGACATCATAGGGCAGAAAATCCACCGATGGAGTTCTGCGACCAATCGCATCCAGTCTGTGGAGACAGGTGGGCCAATCAACATTTTCACCTGTCTGACGCTTACCTGAATGTTGACCATGTCTCACCTGTCCTTCTCCCCTCAGCTGACACAGTGGGCTTCGCGGTTCCTCGCAGGTCAGGCGGGTACGTTGCAGGTGTGGGTCGCAACATTGTGGCTGTTGATTGGCAGACGCACAAGGTGACATCACTGGTGGAGGTCGATGAAGACAAACCGAACAACCGCCTGAACGATGGGAAGGCTGATCCGAGTGGACGACTGCTGACGGGTCAGTCTGCACACCTGGTTACTGTCTTACCTGCCTGTCTCTCTGTTGCTATGGTAACAGTGGGATGTGTTTTAGGTACGATGTTAAAAGATTACCCGTCCGAGGAAAGGAAACAAGGAGCTCTGTTCTCTGTAGCCCCTGACCTCACTGTGACCAAACACCTGAGCCAGGTAACTTAACCTGCCTGTGATACTGACTAAGATAATCCTGTTGGTGTTCTTAATCAAGTGGCTGTATTAGGGCTGTTCGATATAACGATATATATCGGATGACGATATAAAAACATCTATCATTTCATATTACGCTATTGTTTGTTTCGTGGTGTCATAAAATAAACTGTTTACGGCAATATTTATTCATGGTTTTGATGGTCACTGTAGTTATTATTAATTTCTTAAAGTTCTCTCTTTCTCTTATATTTAATACAACCACACTACGGACGGACAAGCGCCTGTTTTTACGTGTTGTCGTTAGCAACAACGACGGTAAAACCATCGCGTGGCTCCGCTGTCCGCTTGTTTGTTTTCCACGTAAACCTTTCACAATAAAGCTCAAGATCCTGTTGAGACTTTTCAAAATAAACTGAATCACGTGAAAGATGCAGAGAGTTTACGGATGAGAAGAAAAAAAAGAGCCGTCAGGTGCTAAAAAATAAACCTTAGACTCAAACTTTGAAAGAAAATGGTGGCCGTTACAACTAATGTCTAAAAATGTATAGTTTCATGCATCAGTAAAAACACTCGAATCCAGGTAAAGGACGCCCAGCTGGAAAAACTTCACACAAGTCAAGCTGCCCGAGATTAACAGAATTTACAGAAAATATTACATTTTTGTGATTTATATCGTTGTCAGGACAATAAATGTCTTATATCGGGATATGAGATTTTGGTCATATCGCACAGCCCTAGGCTGTATTAATGACATCAGCCAGGTTGGCAGCTCATTAAACAAGACAGTCAATGAGCCCCGTTAACGTGATACCTGACCATGTAAAATAAATGTACAGTCTCACTGTACCTGCCTGTCTGTCTCACCCGTCTGTCTCACCTGTCTGGCTCACCCGTACCTGTCTGGCTCACCTGTCTGCCTCTCAGGTGGACATCTCTAATGGGATGGACTGGTCTGAGGATCAGAAGACGTTTTTCTACATCGACAGTTTGGCTCTGACTGTCGACGCCTTCGACCACGACCCCAGCACTGGACACATTGGTACCTGTGTACTTATGCTGCACATTGTGTGTGCTTATGGTGTAGTACATCTGTATTTATAGCCGTGTTTCCTAGGTAATCGCCGTGTGGTATGCCACATTCAGGAGGGGGAAGGGATTCCCGATGGGATGACTCTTGATGCTGAAGGTCGTCTGTGGGTGGCCTGTTACGACGGAGGGCGGGTCATCAACATCGACCCTGCTACTGGTTAGTTCTGGTTCTGATGATTAGTCCTGGTTTCTGCCGATTCTGGGTGTTTCTGTAAGTGCGGTCATTTTAAAGTGGTGGTGATGATGATGATGTACCTGTCATACACTCACAGGTGTGCGGCTGAAGACGATCTCTCTGCCGGTGACGAAGACCACCTCGTGTTGTTTCGGAGGTCCAGACTACTCTGAGCTCTACGTGACCTCGGCCAGTCTTGGCCTCAACCAGTCTGAAAGCAAACAGCAGCCCCTGGCTGGAAGCACCTTCAGGGTGAGTTGGCAGCTCTTGTGTTCCCTTTTAATAAACTTTTGACACTTGACTGTGAGAAGATGATGAAACACAAAGAGCTCTCAGACTGTTTACAGTAGATGGACGTACTCAACTTTTATGTCACTGACCCAAACTGGAGCTCAGACTTCTTGGGTCATGTGTAATATTGTAAGGTAAAGACCCTGCAATAATACAGAGATATCCCAACAATCAGACAACCCCCTACAAGCAAGCACTTTGGCGACAGTGGGAAGGAAAAACTCCCTTTTAACAGGAAGAAACCTCTGGCAGAACCAGGCTCAGGGAGGGGCGGGGCCATCTGCTGCGACCGGTTGGGGTGAGAGAAGGAAGACAGGATAAAGACATGCTGTGGAAGAGAGACAGAGGTTAATAACAGATATGATTCAATGCAGAGAGGTCTGTTAATACATAGGGAAAGGAAAAACTCAATGCATCATGGGAATCCCCGGCAGCCTATGTCTATTGCAGCATAACTAAGGGAGGATTCAGGGTCACCTGGTCCAGCCCTAACTATATGCTTTAGCAAAAAGGAAAGTTTGAAGCCTAATCTTGAAAGTAGAGATAGTGTCTGTCTCCTGAATCCAAACTGGAAGCTGGTTCCACAGAAGAGGGGCCTGAAAACTGAAGGCTCTGCCTCCCATTCTACTTTTAAATACTCTAGGAACAACAAGTAGGCCTGCAGAGCGAGAGCGAAGTGCTCTAATAGGGTGATATGGTACTACAAGGTCATTAAGATAAGATGGGGCCTGATTATTTAAGACCTTGTATGTGAGGAGCAGGATTTTGAATTCAATTCTGGATTTAACAGGAAGCCAATGAAGGGAAGCCAAAACAGGAGAAATCTGCTCTCTCTTTCTAGTCCCTGTCAGGACTCTTGCTGCAGCATTTTGGATCAGCTGAAGGCTTTTCAGGAGTTTTTTAGGACTTCCTGATAATAATGAATTACAGTCGTCCAGCCTGGAAGTAATAAATGCATGAACTAGTTTTTCAGCGTCACTCTGAGACAGGATATTTCTAACTTTAGAGATGTTGCACAAATGGAAGAAAGCAGTCTTACATATTTGTTTAATATGTGCTTGAAGGACATGTCCTGGTCAAAAATGACTCCAAGGTTCCTCACAGCTGTTACTGGAGGCCAAGGTAATGCCATCCAGAGTAAGAATCTGGTTAGATACCATATTTCTAAGTTTTCAGGGCCGAGTACAATAACCTCAGTTTATCTGAATTAAGAAGCAGAAAGTTAGCGGCCATCCAGGTCTTTGTGTCTTTAAGACATTCCTGCAGTTTAACTCATTGGTGTATGTTATCTGGCTTCATGGACAGATAGAGCTGGGTGTCATCTGCATAGCAGTGAAAATGCATGCTACGTATACTAATAGTTGGCTCAACAGTGCTCTGACTGTTTGTCAGCCTGGCTACAGAGCTGAAGAGAAACCTGGGGTTCTTATTTTCTTCAATCAGTGACAAATAGTAAGATGTTCTGGCTTTGCGGAGGGTTAGTGGTTAGGGTTAGGGGTTATGTCTCTAGGGGTCACCGCATATATTCATATGTAAACATATAAATAAATCCACTTTTTTTTTTTACATTAGTAATTTCTTTTGTGCATAATTTTATATTGTTGTTGATAAAAAATTAATTAAAATGGTAAATGGCCTGCATTTGTATAGCGCTTTTCTAGTCCCTAAGGACCCCAAGGCGCTTCACACTACATTCAGTCATTCACCCATTCACACACACATTCACACACTAATTAAAGCAACAAAACAACCTGAAGAGCCGGTTGGGAGCCGAGAGAGCCGGCTGTTTTTAGTGAGCCGAGCCGAAAGAGCCAGTTCTCCAAAAAGAGCCGGAATTCCCATCACTACTGCCCTGACTCGTGTGTGTGTGTGTGTGTGTGTGTGTGTGTGTGTGTGTGTGTGTGCGCGTGCGCGCGTGCATGCACAGGTCACAGGACTCGGGGTCAAAGGTCGACCTTCATACGCTTTCTCCGGATGAACTTCAGGAGGAGAAGACCTGATCCATCAGTGAACTCTAACTGCCAATCACAGCACAGATCAACATGATGAACTAATCAACATGTTTACTGATTACTTGTCAGTCAATCAGTGTACTGATACATGATTAACAATCATCAATCACACAGATTAATGATGCTTTTTGTTGGAAATAAAACCTGAGTAACAGAGGGATTGTGGGTAATGTAGTGTCAAACAGAACACACTGCATCATGTTGACAAGGTGCGCTTTATTAACACACCAAGTGCAGAATCACCACCAAACACAAACACAGACACGTACAAGCATTGCTACACGGTGATCTAGAAAATGTCTGTACATGTAGAAAACGTTGTGCTGCCATTTTTTTGTCTTTGAATCTAAATGATGAAGAGGAGAGAAGGGGAGGGGCTTCAGTCTGAGACTGGACCTCTAAAAGGAAACGGGGACTGCAGAAACACTACAGAAACATCAGTGGGAGTCGAGGTGTGTCGAGCACAGAGCCCCACCTGCCAACTTCACTGTCGTCGTGAACCTGCTCAGGTGGATTCCGGTCCACAGGTGGGAGCTCCTTGTGTTTCAGCTACAGCGGCCCCTCAGTGCCACACTCCAGATTGCAGCGCTGAGTCGTGACCTTTGGGTGACCAGCTTTGCAGGTGTGTGTGCATGAACAGCTGGAAAACAGCATATTGTGGCTGGTGAGGCTCTGCAAGTTAACAGGCTAACTGACAGATGTGGGCTCAGGAGGGTGGAGAAGGGGCGGAGCCACAGATAGACAGAGTGATACTTCAGTGAGGCTCTGGTACCTGCAGTAAGGCCAGTAGATACAGTAGAACACAGTAGAATATAGTGAAGGTAGAACCCTGTACAGTTAAAGAAACAGACCGGAGAAGCCCATGCACTCTGACCCTTCGGATGTTTGTTAGCCCTCGTGGTGTGAAAAGGCATGTATGCACCTTTGTTCCAGTCCAAACCCAAATGCTGCTCTACAGCATCGTCTGTGGCGAGGCACAACTTTGTTTTTAGCACCGCGGGTTCTCGGTTGTCACGCCAACGGCGTTCAGAGCCACATGATCTGATTACAGGAAGTGGAATTCTACC
Source organism: Haplochromis burtoni (assembly GCF_018398535.1). Classification (NCBI taxonomy): domain Eukaryota; kingdom Metazoa; phylum Chordata; class Actinopteri; order Cichliformes; family Cichlidae; genus Haplochromis; species Haplochromis burtoni. The sequence goes on from NW_024583596.1 coordinate 17,053, forward strand.
TGACCACAGACCACATGATCTTTGTCAGGAGAGGTCAAAGGTCAGATTCAGTCTGTAAAGTGCTCTGAGTAACATCTGCTGGGAAGGTCATGTGATCTAATCAAGTGTTATTTTATGTCTGTGGCGAGGAGGAAAGGCAATGATTAGGACTATATCAGTTCAGCTGGAGGGACGCTGCCCCCTGATTGTTCTGCCACACTGCTGGACTTCAGTCAAAAGGTGTTTAAAACACCTGCTGAAGTGTTCAGCTGACAGCCAAAAAGCCAATCACAGCAGGACAGGGCATCCTTCCGATCGATCCGGTTTAGCTGAGGTCAGGTGTGTGGGCGCCCAGTCTATGCACAAAGAAACCAATAAAATAACATAGAAAACATGATGTCATCAGTTAGAGCGATCAGAAAAGTTCAAAGTGCTAATTGGTCCCATCAATGAAAAGTGGGCGTTGTCACTCTTCGTGACTTCTCAGTAGTGCTCCTCGGTGTGGGCGGGGTCACAGAAGAAGCGAGAGCTGCGTTTGGCAGTCCGAGCCGTGAAGGGGACGGTCTTCAGAGCTGTAGATAAGCGAATAAACAGTCAATCAGAGGACAGCTGACACGCCTGCTGTGGTCACTCACGTGCCTTGGCAACATGTTTACCTGTTATGATATCCTCGATAGTGCCGTCCTTCCCCTCATAAACATGGCGGCTGTCTTTTCCTTGGCGCCTTCTGAGCTCCGTGATCAGCTCCTGCTGCTGCCGCTTCCCTCTGTGGGACGGAGACTGAGAGGGGGAGGGGCTTCAGTAGGGTTAGGGTTAGGCTGTGACACGACACGTCACCTGATCGATCGATTAGTGATCTGAATAAACCTAAATCTGACCCCCTGGAGCCTCCTGACCAATCAGAGACTGTTGAAATCATGATGTCAGCGAGGACAAAGAATTACTGAGCTTCTGTCATGGTCTCCGTGCCTGCCCAGCTGGCCCCGCAAGGCTACATGTGTTTGTTTTGCTTTCTCTCTCTCTCTCTCTTTCTGGGCGGAGCTCACTGCGGGCTCCCGCCCTTGGCCCACACACCTGTCCACTATTTGAGGCTGGGACACAGATCTTCTCGTCGCTGGATGATTGTACTACAGACTTTTCCTTCCCGTACCTGTGACCTCCCTGCAGTGCGTGTGTGTGAGGCTGGGCATGAAGACGAGAGCGAGTGTGAGAGAGCTTCCCCTTGGTCCCTTGGAGCCTGGATTTTCCCCTCACTGTATATATTGTGCACCGGTGTTGTAAATAAACTGTGTTTGGAAACGTCAACCTGCTCTGCTCTTGAGTCCTTACTCTCAGTTGTGACAGCTTTATTTTTAAAAACAAAGATGTAAAGAAACTTTCAGAGAACCGAGGTATTTTAAAAATACCTGAAAACTAAACATTTTGGTTTAATGTAGGAATTCAACATGGAGGTGCAAGCATAAGCTCCTCCTCCATCAGGAGGTCACATCCAGCTGACATAATGGGAGCTAAGTAATGGATTATGTCATGAAGTTTCACCCTGGTCTCCTCTTCCTCCTCCTGCTGCTCCTCCTGTTCCAGTTTCTCCAACAACATCTGCTCCTGACGCCTCCTCTGCTCGTTCTCCTCCTCAGCCAGCTGGAGACACACAGAAACATATTAATGCAAAACTAAACTCAACTGATATAGGCCTACTATCAGAGAGGGAGCATGGTCTATAGACAAAGGTTACCCACCCTGTAGGCTTTGATGAAACGAACAAAGATTGGGAAGAAGACAGACGGCGGCATCGTCTTTGAACTCTCTCCGAAAAACTTCACGGCATCTTCAAAGGCATCCTAAAGTTTACACACACACACACACACACACACACACACACACACACACACACACACACACACACACACACAACACACACAAACAGACGAGCAGCTGGTTATCATCAGTCTACCTGTTCTCATACCTTAAAAAGACTAACAATACATAAAACTGATTAAGAAACAAGTTAGAAACATGTGTAAAGCTTGCAGGTTTAGTGTTGGTAGTGTTGTGGGTTTACCCCTCTTCTTCTCCTTCTACCTCTTCTTCTTCTCCTTCTTCGTCTTCTCCTACCTCTTCTCCTCCTTCTTCGTCTTCTTCTCCTCCTTCTCCTTCTACTTCTTCTTCTTCTCCTTCTACCTCTCCTTCTTCTAATATTAATAATAATGGATTGCATTAATATAGCGCTTTTCGGGACACCTCAAAGCGCTTTACAATACCACTATTTATTCACTCTCACATTCATACACTGGTGAAGGCAGCTACAGTTGTAGCCACAGCTGCCCTGGGGCAGACTGACAGAGGCGAGGCTGCCATATCGCACCATCGGCCCCTCTGGCCAACACCAGTAGGCGGTAGGTGAAGTGTCTTGCCCAATGACACAACGACCGAGACTGTCTGAGCTGGGGCTCGAACCGGCAACCTTCCGATTACAAGACGAACACCCAACTTGAGCCACGATCGCCCTTCTTCTCCTTCCTTGTCTTCTCCTTCTTCTTCTTCCTCTTCTTCTCCTCCATCTTCTCCTTCTCCTACTCCTCCTATGTGCTCGGCTGTTTGGTGTTCACAGTTTGAGCTGATTCTGCAGGAGGAATTGCACCTGAATCATGGCTGCGTGGTACCACATGGTGTACGTGTGTTTCTCACCTGAGCAATGCGTGCGTCCTCCTGCAGTTTGCTGAGCCGTGATTCGTTCCTGCTGATGAAGTCTTTGAGCGTAGCGTTGTGCGACACGCTGAACTCTCTCCAGGTGAGCTCCATGCCGCGCTGGAGCTCCTTCACATCACTCAGCACGTTCTCCAGACTCACTGCACAGTACAGGTAAACGAGCTCAGGTAAACAGGCATCTCGCAGGGAGCGCAGCGTCCTGATTGGCTGTCAGACTCACCTGCGGCAGCCTTGTCCACGTAGTGAAGCTCGTTGTAAAACAGAGACACAGCAGGATACTTCTCTCTCACCACGTTGCTGATGTAATGAAGCAGCGTTTGTGTCCTGTCGGTTGACTTGGTCTCCAGTAACTATGCAGAAAATGCACAACCATGGTAACCGCAACAAACAACAAGGCTCTAGAGCAGGGGTGTCAAACTCAAATACACAGTGGGCCAAAATTCAAAACAGGAACAAAGTCGCGGGCTAACGTTAATATTTATTGAAATATATTTATTCCTCCAGATATAAGAATGAATCTTTTCTTATGGACTCAAACATATATTAGCTGTATAATACCAGTAGGCCAGCTCTAATAGTAATTTGGTATGGCTTCGCGGGCCAAATGTAATTAGGCTGCGGGCCAAATTTGGCCCGCGGGCCAGAGTTTGACACCTATGCTCTAGAGTGTGCTCCAAATAAAGAACTTTGTGATGAGAAGACTGTTCGTTAATCATTTACAAATTGATACTGTTTGTATGGACAGCAATTAAAAACAAGGTGAACATGTAAAGCTGTGGCGTTAAGCGATGCGGTTGGAAAATTTGGGTGCACCTAACTTTTGTGCTGGTGCACCTAAGAAAAAAAGTTAGTCTAGAGCCCTGAAACACACAAACGGTCACAGCTGCGTGTTGGGGCCTATTAAAGCTCGCTCTGGGGATATGTCCACACTAATGCGTTTTTGTTTGAAAACGCATTGTTTTCTCTCCGTTTTGGCCTCCCGTCCACACTGAGATGGCGTTTTCCCCAAGGAAAAACGCA
>NW_024583596.1:20782-30095 GCF_018398535.1 Haplochromis burtoni
GCGTTTTTGAAAACGCTCTCGAAAACGAATAAATATGAAGACAGTGCATTTGCGTCGCAGTGTGGACAGTGAAAATGGAGACTTTCGAATCGATGATGCATTTTAGTCATGTGATGCAGTCATGTGACCAATTAAACAAAGATAGCAGTTGTTTTGTTTGCTATCAATTTTGACAGCCCTATTAAAGATAAATATCAGCTTGTACATGCTTCAGGTAGCTTTTCTTCAAATTATTTAATTCTCACACGCTTTTGCAACTTTGTTCTTTTGTGTTACTCGCAGCAACAACTCCACCTCATTGTTAGTCCATTTAAAAAACGTGGTGCTTTTCCTTGACGCTTTGCCGCGACGTTTCAAGGAGTTGGAAAGTAAATAAACGGCTGACGGAAATTAAGGGGGCCGAATCTTCTTGCGCTTCACGCAAGTACTGGAATGTAAGCGTTCTCGTCCGTTTCAATGTGGGCGCACAACTCTGTGAAAATAACTGAAAACGCTAGTGTGGACGTGGATTGTTTTCAGATGAAAACGCCGTTTTCAAATCTATCCGGGCTAGTGTGGACGTAGCCTGAGCCTTTTGGTGGGATTCACTGTATCAGACTATAAATAAACCCACCAGCAGGGGACGCCTGTGCTGATGTCTGATGGAGATCTGCGAGAAACTGGTTCAACCCAGCTGCCATGGCAACACACCAAGTTATAAAAGTCAAGAGATCTATGACCGACTCATGTGACACAAGATGTGATGTCATTGCTTATTTTGGTACATAAACTCCAAACATGTCAGGCAGTTAAACGTCAATTATTAAAAATTAAAGCTGTTTAAGTGATAAAGATACGAAATTCAAAATAAAATTAATTAAAATCATGTTGTGCTGATTGGTCGGATCAGTGATTCAGTGTGTGTGTGTGTGTGTGTGTGTGTGTGTGTGTGTTACCAGGTCTAAGCTCTGCAGCTTGAATCCATACACCGCTCCTCTCTTACTGCTGTTCATGTAGTTTCCCAAAGCCAAGATGATCTACGACAACACACAGCAGCTGAGAATGAGTATTGATGACACTGACTGATTATTGATACAGAAACAGAGAATCAGGCAGAATATCCACAGGTAACCTCAGACTGACCTCGAGGATCTTCTTCAGCTTCTGAGAGGACTTTATAGAAACTGAGGCCGCGATCATGGCGTGGAGTTGCTGAAAGGAAACAAGACGGTCAGATGGGTCACACCTGTCAATATACTTGCATACCTTCCTATCTGTATATCTGTCTCACCGGTGTTAACATCTGGACGTTGTCGTTGAAGTTGCCCATGAAAGTCATGATGGTCATGCGCTGGCTGAGTCTCTCAAGGCGACTGAACTGCATCATGAAGCGATCTTCATCACTTAGCACCTCCAGAGGTTTTCGGTCCCTCTCATATTGCCGTAGCAACTTCAACTCAGCCTCCGTCGGCAGGAAACGTGTCAGACACTCTACAAAGTCCACCCGAACGGTCCGGAGGTCAAACCTGGAGAGATGATGGACTGGGTTGATTTGATAGAGTGACTCAGAGTGTACACAGGTACCTAATAAGCCACTTAAACACACCTGTAGAGGGTCACCTGATTGATTTCAGGCACATTGCAGTATGGCTGACTCAGATTCAGTTCTGAGGCCTGAATCTGAAGTCTGATTATCACTGATGGAACCCAGGCCAGGCCAGAACCGACTGCTTTTATTGGGGTCATGGGATGCTCACTATGATGCTGTTTAAACTCTAAAGTACTCTGAGACAGAGGAACTTCTATGATGTCATCTCAGGCTGGGTGTGAAGGCAGTTTGTCTGATGAATGGAAGCCACCATGAGTAAATTCTCAGCTAACAGAGGTAACAAACTCCAAATGTTAAAAGCTCTGATATCGGAGGCAGAGAGAAGAAGGTCAAGGATCAAAGCTATGAAGAGATCGATGGATCATAAAGCAGCAGCTCTGGTGGACAGAATCATATGCCCACCTGAACTCACCTGTAAACACACTGCTGTTGTGCACTGCTGTTATATAAACATAGCTACATTCAATTTTGCCTATTTCTTACTCTGGCACCAAGCTGGCATCGCTGGCACCTGTAACCTGGTGCAGTTCCACCTACGTTTGGATGGCACGGCAGATGACCTCTGACCCCTGGCCGGCCTTCCTCAGCGTGATGGCCAGGTTTTTGGCTCTGTTGGCCTCCAGCAGAGAAACTTTGGACGGAGCTTTCTGAGGAAGCTTCTGTCTGGACAGCGTCAGGTCCACAGCTGGACCCTGAGCCTTGGTCTTAAACATCTCCTCGAACTCCTCCACGTTCAGGTCCTGAGACACACACAGGACATCGCAGATTTTAAACAGGTGAAAAGCTTTTGTCAGCCCTGAGTGATGCCTCTTGCTGTGGATGTTACCTGCAGGATGGACTCGTCATCAATGTCATTGAAGATGGTTCCGTTTATCTGACTTGGCTTCAGAGCTACCCAGTTCAGCACCGGCATCCTGAACTTGGTCTGGATTGGCTTCTTTATCTTCACCGCTGTGCGAGACATGTGAGCAGGGAGACGTGAGGAGAGGACGAGACTGGCCTCAGATTGATACTGCGAGTGACTAAAGTCCAGCTGTGTGTTCAGACTGATCAATCAGTTTGTGCCAAACTGCTGAAGGTTAACAGGCATCACTGCACCTGTTACTATTGTCAGGTACAGGTGCGACAGGTGAGCAGGTCTGTATGGGACAGACCAACAGAAGTCTGTTTTTCTAGCATAACCAATATAGGTCTTCAACTTAATTCATGGATGTGCATTACTTTGGGTCTCATCAGAGCCAATCTATCCCTCGGACTCTATTTTATTTATTTATATCTTTTCTCTTCTCAGGTAAGAGTAGGTATGATCCTTCAGTCTGAACACACATCATAGAAGTGGGATCAAACATATGACTCTGACTGACAATTGTGGCAGTTGATTAATAGAGAAACCAGCCACTGACTGGCTGCGGCTGGTTTCCAGGTGATGGAGGAATGGAAGAAGATGGAGGGTGGGGAAGTAAGGGTGTTTTGTGAAGATGTTAGAGAAAGTAAACGTACAGAACAATTTGAGAGCACCCTCTGTGAGCAAAACAGAAGAAAAGAAACAACATGTTAGTAAAATGGCAGTTAACATACACATTTATCACACTGACTAATATTTCTGGACTCTCATCGGCTGAAGGTGTGACATATTTAATTGTAAGGAATAGACAGCGTATATAAAGAGATCTGAACTGTGGTTATTTGTGTAAACTGAGAGCTGAGTTCTGGTGAAGCTGCTGAAGTTGAATCAGTTCTGTAAATTTTATTTTGATAAAATGTGATGGAACAAATATCTCTAATGTCTTTTATTAGTGACGATGGTATAAGTAGTATAACAGTCTGAGATTTGAGCTCCATTTCACTTCAGTGGTTCTTCATCAATAGTACAAACAATATGCAACTTTTTCTGTATGAACAGAACATTAAACTGAGAAAAATCCAAAAAAGTAATACTCTGTATATATCAGCATCCATTCACCAATGGAGACTGTTGGAAATATTTAATATTTAATAAGAAATTAACTTCCCAGAAGTAAATATTAACCACCAGAGAAGACCGTCATGACTGAAATTTGCAGACAAGGACTCTATGACCTCTTGGACTTCAAGGACACTTGTTTATTTAAGTCTGTCCATCAGCCACCTGCAAACCAAAGCAAACAAAGCATTCATCCAAGGAAAAACGATGCAAACCAAACCTTAACCAACCTAAACTCCAAACCAAACAATCAATGAAAGCCAAACTCCAAACCAAAACAAACCGAGCAAAACCAAACTCTCAATCAAACTAGAGTCCAAACCAAACTAATCCAAGCCAAACCAGCCAAAGACCAGATCAATCTTAACCCTAACCCAAATGTCTTGTCTGTTGTTGTGATTTGGTGATGTATAAGTAAAACTGAATTGAAAATTGAATTGAATTGAACTGAATCAAACCAAAACAGTCCGCACCAAACCAAACTCTCACCTAAATCAAATCTGGACCCAACCAAATAATCAATACCAACCCAACCTAAACCAAAAGAATCCAAGCCAAAAGCCAAACTCTCAACCAATGGTTTGGTCAAATCCAAACTTCAAACCAGACAAAAACAACCCGAGCAAAACCTTGCTCTTAACCAAGCTAAACTCCAAACTTAAACAACCTTAACTCCAAACCAGAGCAACACAAATTCCAAATCAATCCAAATTCTCAACAAATTCAACTGAGTTCAATGTCACCAGTTATCACCACCATCATCAAACAAAGGCTCAGATTCACTGACTACCTGCTCTGCATGAGTACCATCTGGCCTCAACAGATCTTCTATTTATGGCTCTTCCCTGATCTGATGTATTACCTCTCCAACATTTCAGAAACAAACTCTGACTATGAAGAAGACAAATCTACAACCTAGGAAGAACAACCAAAGGTTGAAAACCTCAAACTAACACAGATTCACTGAGATTTGCTGACCCAAACTACAACCACCTCCTTCTGTTCAACCTTTGCAGACCTTAGTTTTTCACCCAAATGTTACCAAAAACCAACTTCTCAACTGAGAAAAGTAAAGAGAACTAACAACTGGCTAAAAAACAAGAACAGCTGGTGTCAGCTGGAGTCAGCATGTTTATAGTTTCTATTTTTTTTTTCGTAATAATGATGTGAAACTGATGTCTATAGTTCATGTCCTGATTAACTGTAACTGAGTTTACTCCTCACCTGGCTGCAGTAATGTACAGGTGTAGTGTTGGTGTGGTTACAGTGGAAAGGACAGTTTGATGGTCAGGTTTGGTTCAGTTCTAAACAGCCTGTGAACCCACTGTTTGCAGTCTCACCTGCAAGTCCAGAGTTAAAGATGACTGTAGGTGACCCCCCTGTTCCTGGGAGTGGTGGGGCCACAGGTGGAGGAGGCGGGGGCATGGGGACGGAGGAGAGCTCACTGGTCCGACAAGGTGGAGGAGGGGGAGGGGGAGGAGGAGGAGGACCAGGTGGAGGAGGTGCTGGGTACGGTCCGTTGGACACTAAAGAGGAGAAAAAAGACAATGTTATTACTCATTACACAGGTGATACTCAGCAGTAAAGTAAAGTAAAAATCACGAAGTGCTTCACAGAAACGGACATACAACCTCAAACAAACAAAACCAACCAAAAGCAAGTTTAAACAGATATGTTTTTAACTGCTTTCTAAAAGAAATGACTGAGTCCCCAGATCTCAAACTCAAAGGGAGTGAGTTCCAGAGTCTGGGGGCCACTGATACAAACGCTCTGTCACCTTTTGTTTTTAGCCTTGTATGCTGGACAACCAGCAAGCCCTGGTTGCAAGACCTCAGGGACCTGCTGGGGCGATAAGGAAGAAGATGATCGCCGATGTAAATGGGAGCTACACCGTGCAGGGCCCTATAGGTCATGATTATAATCTTAAAACGGACCCTGAACTTGACAGGGAGCCAATGCAGTTGAATCAGCAGGGGAGTGGCATGGGAGTATTTGGGATGCTTTGTCAGAAGCCTGGCAGCAGCATTTTGAACACCCTGCAGTCGTTCCAGGGAGGCATTACTTAAGCAAGTAAACAAGGAATTACAATAATCTGAGATAAGTGAGATGAAACAAAAGCATGAAGAATCATTTCCAATTCAGGTCAAAGGAGCTTGCAAAGAAAAGCGTCTGGACTTCTTTAAGTTGCTTGAAGACGTTTCACCTCTCATCCGAGAAGCTTCTTCAGTTCTAAGGTCAAATGGTGGAGAGTCCCAGATATAAACCTGACTGAGAACCTTCACAGACATTTCCAATTCAGAGCGTGACACAATGAGCTTAGCAATATTTCTTAAACGGTAAAAACAAGAATGAACCAAAGGTTTAATGTGTGTGTCCAGCGTCAGAGCTGGGTCAAATGTAACACCAGGGTTCCTAATGGAGGGTTTAATATAAGAAGCAGGAGGGCCTAGATTTTTAACCACGAGGGGAACAAAATTCTCAGGAGCAAAGACAATGACTTCACTTTTATCAGCATTTAGTTGAAGATAATTATCAGCCATCCAATCTCTAATGGGATCTAAGGACCGCAAGATTTGAAGCTTAGAAACATCAGTGCCTGCAAGGTTCAACTCACTTGTGCCTGGCATTGGTGGAGGTGGAGGTGGAGGAGGTGGGGCCAGCATGCCTGGGGCTCCGCCCAGCCCCGGTCCCGTACTGTGATAAGCTACAGTCTCAGGGCTGCAGGAATCAATCAAAATCAATCAAAAACAAAATCCTTAGCCAGAAGTTTTTAACTGTGAGATACTACAGCTTCTAGGTCCTGTGATTCACCTAGGGGACAGGTTAGGACAGGGTGGAGGTGATGGAGAGGCAGAATCAGCCACCCCTCCATCGCCCTCTCCTCTCTGTGGTTGAGGAGCTCCGGGTCCTCCGGCCTGCTGCGCTTCCTGAGCCTGACGCTCCAGACGACTCTGACGTCGGATCGTCTGGTCCTTTTCCCGTACCATACGCCGCAAGGTATGCACCTGTGAGTTAGCACTGGCATACACATCCTGCGGAGGTAAGCGGTGATGGTGAGTCAGGGGCAAGAGTGGTGCCAAAGAACAGTCCAATATTTTATAAAACCCATGTTTAAAAAGTATTTCAGCCCTGTAAACTCCACATTATTCCCTGTAGATGTCTCTTCATCATTATCACCATCTGACCTACTCTTATACATTTATTTGCCTCATTTATTTGCTCCATGGTGACAATGTACATGTGGTTTCCACAGTAACAAGACTGACCCGGAGTTGGTCCAGCTCTTTGTTGGTCTGCATCAGCTGTTTCTCCAGTTCCACAATCTTCAACATTGCTTCGTTCTCCACATCCAGCAGACGTTCTGACATCTGAAGGCATATAGAGAAAGAAAGAGGCTGGTGAAGGTCAGCACAAAACCAGAGATTTATCATAATGTCTTGTAAGACTTGACTCCTTTGTTTCCACCTGTCTCCCTCCACCTGGAGGTCTTACCGTGGCCAGGTTCTCCTCCAGTTCCTCGACTCTCTCCAGAGCAGCAGTTTTGGTCTCTGCATCCTCCAGCAGTGTCCCGACATCAAATACGTTGTCCAGGTACGCCTGAATCTGAACCTGCAGCCTGTCACTCTCTGTGTGCTTTAGCCGCTGAGGTGAAACAGGTGAGGGCACAGGTGAGGAGACAGGTTTTGGTGAAACACATCATTTTCTGAACAGCACTAGATGTAAATTAAAACGACGTTCTGTCTGAGAGTGACTGTGATGCTCTGATTGTGGGTTTCTGTCTTACCTCCAGGTGTTCTTCCAGGTTGAGTTTGGTGAAGTCATATTGCAAGTGGACTCTGAAGTTCATGTCCTCTACAGAGTGAACCACAATGTTGATGAACTGCATGCAGGCCACCTGGAAACATGTTTCACTGCCCATTATTAACCTGATGATGTCACACTAGGCAAGTCTGACGTTACCAAAGTCACACAGATGTAAACTTTGTGACCTGAATGGATCTTAAATTTCATGCAATTAATTTAAAAGAAAAATCTTGAAATATTAGGTCCCATTTGAGACAAAGTTACCAAGAAGTCGATGTTGTCATCTTCATTCTTAAAATGTTCCATCAACTTTTCAAAACGCATTGACTCAGAGCACACCTGCAACACATCAACAATCAATCAATCAATCAATCAATCAATCAATCAATCAATCAATCAATCAATCAATCAAAACCTGACTGTAGGAAGTGTCAGACATGGCGTGCCCTTCCTTGAAGAGCCAGTAGATGTTGAAGCCCAAATTCTCCGCAGAGCTCTCCGCCGGGAGAGAGTGATTAGAGCGCGTTTGGACATTTTATCATTTCCTGATGATTTCCTGTGTGAACGTTACCGTTTCTCAGCACAATCTATAATTTATTTGAATAACATCCTCAGGCCATAATATTAGCCATGTGACATCGCGGACATCTCTCAGTTCTGTACATATTATTTGTATTGCACTTCGGTTTTTTGCAAACGGGAGCTTTCTGTATAATATTGGTGACGCTGAGCACGTTTCCAAGGCTACCGTCTGTCGGGCAGTCAGGAATGTTACAGTTGCACTGAAACGTCTCCTGTACTCGTTTGTGGTGTTCCCCGGTCATAGACCCACAAGATTTATCAAAGAGGGATGCCACAAAATTGCAGGTATCAGGATGAACGAAACTTAATTCATGATGTGGTGATACTTGAACTACTACTTAAATTTTACATTTATTCTCACGGTTCCCAGGCGTGATTGGCTGTATAGATGGCACTCACATTCCAATCATTGCTCCTTCAGTAAATGAAGGAGACTATGTGAACAGGAAGTCTTTCCACAGCATTAATGTCAGGTACATAGTTCCCTGTAGCATTTCAAACTAACAAATTATTTCATTATAGTAATGGATGCTAATTTGTGTTCTCTGCACTGTGAAGATCATATGTGATGCTGCCAACATTATCACAAATGTGGAAGCCAACTGCTCAGCCTCTGTGAGTGGTGGTGGTGGAGGACCCCCACCTGTTTTTCGGGCCTCCGCTTTTTTTTCTGTTGGCTATAACGGGTCACATTTGAGCATACAGAGTAAGCAAATATGTACTTGTAATGTGCTCAGATAATTTCAATAAGTGCTTACAGAAAGAAAATTAATGTAGCCTCTAACTGCAATTGATTTACATTGGACAAACAGACCAAGCACTATGGCTCATAATACAATTACACCTTACCTGTTTGGACTATATTTTTATATTTCATTTTTACTTGCTGCCAGGAACGTTTGGGGCCTGTTGGGTTGCACCTGCGCTCACATCACATCACAAAATAAAATGTATAAAATAAAAAATAAAATAAAATATAATAAATAACGTGTTAAATGGGTGGAAATCCCTAGATCAATGTTTAAATTAACACTCACGCATTGACTCTGTCGGCTATGTTTTGCCATGCATGCTCCCTTTCTTTTGCAGCTGAGGCTGTGTTACTTTTTTTCCGCGGAATTTGCATGTTATCGGCATATGCTGCCATCAGAATTTCGGCCTCAAGCGCTGTAAAATACATTGACCGCGCCTTCTTTCCCTCCGTCTCCATGGTGACTCGCTTAATCTGTGCTCCACTAATCAGGGCTTTATGTATCCTCGTGCGCGCGCTTAACTTGGGGTTAAAGCAACTCCGCGTTGACTGAACTAATTGTTATCAGCCTTTCTGAAACCGAATATTCCGAGTTGGACAGTTCGGGGTTACTCAACCCTGAGTA
>NW_024583596.1:30349-32784 GCF_018398535.1 Haplochromis burtoni
TCGTTTTTCACTCTGAGTTTTCTAAACCGGCTTCCTGAAATAGGGCCCAGGAGAGCTCTTTAGTCCAGAGCCTCATTGTATAATAACGCATACAGATGATCACTCTGGATGCCATTACCTTGGCCTCCAGTAACACCATGAGGAAAACCTTTAGTTGTTCTTGACCAGGATATGTCCTTCAATGCACATATAAACAAACATCTTTAGGACTGCAATATCTCTAAAACTAGAAATGTCCTCCTCCCTTCATGGTTTGGTGATTCCAGCTCTGTGGCACACCTGTTTCATACGTTACTTTCTCCTTCTCATGTATCCTGACAGAGACCCCAAGACAACAGGAGGCACAAAGTGGAGAAATGACAAAAGGATTACTTGTTGTTTTATGTTTAGAGTGTGTTGCGCCTGTTGTTGTTTTGTTTACAGTTTTAAAGTTGTCGAAGGCCGACAGGATGATCTCGTGCCCTCCTCTGACCAAACACACTGCGGCCAACAACTCCAAGACCAGAGCCTTTGTCCTGATGAAGAAAATGCATCAAATAAATTTTTAAAAAGCTATTTATAGAGAGAAAAACAAGCTTCACACACTAATTAACAAACAGTGAACAGAAACAATGTCTACATCTGTGGTTTAACTGACTTTGTGGCTTTCTTCTCAGGAGCTGTTTGAATTCACTCAAAGTTTGTATTTTCTAACACGCAGGTGTATTTTGTTCTCTGCCAGAGAGACAGATACAGCAGTGGTAATACTTATATTAGTTGTATCTGCAGATGTACCTTGGGTTCCTGTTGTTGAGGCTGAGAGCAATTTCATTGACAGCGTGAGGATGAGACATCACCATGTTGAAACCGTACTGATGAAGATGAGGACACAGATGAAGGTCAGTAATGTTTCCGGTTCTAAAATCTAAACTTTACAGATTTAGGACAGGTTTGACTTCAAATTGACACAAACGTTCTGTCACCGGGCAGATTAAATTACCTGGTAGTTCATGATGGCTCTCAGACACATGATACAAACGTGAACATCATCTTTCTTGCACACAAGTCGTGAGTTCTTGAGAGTTCGACGACTCGGCAGCGTGTTGGATCGAGTCACCAGAGTCGAACTACAAACAGAGAATTCACGTTAGCACACCTAGGTGACTTCTGGTTTTATTCATACATTATGTTCTGCTACCTGATGGAGTGTCGAGCTGCTCGGGGTACAGAGGAGGATGGTGAGGGGAGGCTGCAGTCACCATGGAGATCTTCTATCGAACGACTCCAGGGAGAGTCGATGGACGACACCTCGCCTCCAGCCTCTGACTGTTCTCCATCAAACCTGAGCACAAAAAGTTTGTAAAATGTTTGTAAGTCCCAAACCTGCTCCAAAATAATCACCTGAACACTACATTTCATCTGTCGGTGTGATCGCACCATAAAAAGATCCAACATGTGAAGTTCAAAATTCAGACCGAAGCTAAGAAAGCAAAGAGGAAGCCCTGTCTTTACTCACGTGACAGCGTACTGAGCAAACGACAAATATTCAACCAGAACATCAAGACCCCTATTCTCCTCATTCAGAAACTCTCTCACCCACCTGCAGACAGACGGGAGACAGATGTTAGACAGCCATGAAACTGTTAGACAGGTTAGAGAGACAGACAAGTGTTCTGACAGACAGGTACCCAATGTGGTTTGTACGAAGAGAAATCTCGAGTTCTCTGAGCGTCTGAGTTGATTCCTGAACTCTTCTCCTGAACTTCTGCAGACAAACACACAAACTGGTCAATATTTAAAAAAAATATAAACACAGGCCGTAACTGAAGGACTACCAGCAGGACTCTAAAAGAAAGTTTTCTCTGTCAGCGCAATAAACTTTAAACTTTGCCATCTTACCTTCCGTGTGACGGCTGGGTCGAGGAAGCCTCTCAGTTTCTGGATGTAGGTGTGAGGAGGATTCTTGACCTGAAACCTTTCCTACATCAAACATAAAAACAGTGGGACTAGATGGGATCAGATATGAAGCCCCACCCACCACAACGCCTGTCTGACTTTTACTGGGGAAAATAATTCTAAATTTCATTTTTTAAAGAAACTTTAAAATGTTATTAAATTTGCTCTCAACTTTATCAGCTGCAGGATTTTGTCAAATCTCAAATCAACAGAAGTGGGGCAAATTACAGACTGGAACCAAAGGTACGGGGACCCAGAAAGTCCAAGAACCCTAGTCAGGGCTCTAGAGTGCGACCAATTTCAGTGGTGCGACTAAAAAAAAATATTTGGTTGCACCTGTGCGACCAACTGTTCGGGTAGCAAAAAAACAAAAAAACAAAACATCTGCAACCTTCCCTGTGGTCAAAAAGAGACACACATTATGCCCCTATCGTGGACTAAACCAATCAGAGATAGTAAGGGGCGGGACCTCTCTGATTGGCCGTGGTCCAGTTGAAAGT
>NW_024583596.1:47164-61446 GCF_018398535.1 Haplochromis burtoni
GGTGTCATCAATCTTTGAATGCTGAAAAAGCACAGTGTATCCAGAAAAACACATTATATTATATAAATTATTATAAAATTTGTGTGCGCCTAACTTTTGTGCCGGTACGCCTAACTTTAAAAAGTTAGGCCTACCTGTACGCCCAGGCAAAAAGTTAGTCTAGAGCCCTGCTAGTCTAAACCAAGAGATATGACATATAACCCAGAAATAACTAAAATGACATACAGGAGAGATGTAAAATGACTGTGAAGAACAAAAACAGCAACAAACAGCTGGAAAAAGACTAAAATTACATAAAATGCCACATTAGAAACACATAAAACAATCTGTTTTGTAAAATGACCAAAATGGGATAACAAATGACCCCAAAGTCACACAACAAACCATATCTGCACCGTTTATGATTCGTGTCTCTTTCAATATTCAGATCAATGAGTTGAAGCTTCTTAACAATTTGTTCCTGCAGTCCCATAAACATCCACCTACCTGATCACAGATAAGCTCCCACTTCTTTTCATTGTCGTAGGAACGCAGCAGACGCACCTTGTCAGGTGGCAGGTTCATTGAATTCTGAAAATCAGACAGTTTTATTGCTCAAACACGTCTAGAAACAAAAAAGACAACATTTTGAACCCTTAGTCCATGAATACAGACACAAACCCTTAAAGAAAATCAAAGTAATATGTAAATCTCAACCCCCAAACCCTAAATACAGAATGAACTCTAAACTCCCAACTCTTTTTTTTTATTCACTAAACAGCCCAAGACAAAATCTGGATGTTCCAATTCACATGTCTGTACTTAAATCCACAGATTAAATAAAAGAGTCAGTCATACCAAAGGTTGCTCCAAAAACAACAAGATTTGAGCCTTTGAAGACGATCAACTGATCCTGGATCTGCTGGTTCATCCATGAATTTTTCCATGACATGAAACTTACTTTGTACCAGTTTTATTCAGTGTAAACACAATTAAATGATGGCTGTCAACCAACCATGATATCCTACTCCTGCAGGAGGATCCTGGTGTTACTAGTGGACCATGTGACCACCATTAAGTGATTCTTTAGTTAGCTTGACTTGTGACTTTTAGAGATACTGAGTCAGGTCGTATACCTTCAAAGGTCAGCTGTTTCATACTTTCAGTGGATAGCTAAAGTGGCTTACAGCCCTCATACTGAAGCTCATGTCAGGGTGAAACTTCGAGCCCTCCTATTGGTCCAGTCCCAGAGCTGCTGATCATGGTTTCCAGTATCAACGTGTTTCCCCTGTCTGACTTGGCTAATCTAATTCTCTTGTGTTTTTGAAGACCTGAACAAACTGTAGAGGGGCTTTGAGCGTGAATCTGAAGACAAGCGTGTGAACAGACTCTTGAACAGACCCAGCTGGTTCTGATGTGGTTCTGAATGTTCCTCCCTTTAGATCCAGATTCAGACCAGGATCTGTGTCTCCTGAGCCAGACTACATCACAGTTTACAGAATGAACCTGCAGAACTATAGACCTCTAGGACCAAAGACCACAGGAGAAGTGACCTGGAGAACCAGAAACCCAAAGAGGAGAAACTTACAGATCCAGAGCCCTGCAGAACCACAGGCATTTAAAACCAGTAGATCTGGAGACCAGGATCTCATGGCCTGGTGATCAGGTTCTGCAGAGACCACTAACCCACGCCAGACCTGCAGAGTGTGACTGCATATTTTCAGCATGCCTGTGTGTGTCTGTGCGAGTATCCTACCAGTGCGATGGAGAACCTCTCCTCTAGCTCGGCCGGGTCTGGCATCGGGAGTCGAACCGGAGCAGCTCTGGACCGGATGACGGCCAGCTGGCTCTCCATGCTCTCGGCGTTACCCATCACATGCGCCGTGAACACACACCGAGCAGGAACACGGGAACACACCCACCCACAGCAGCACACACACTCAGCACACACACAGGAACATGTGGTCGACCATCACTATGAACGTAGATGGGTGGTCGAGCTGCTGAAGGCCTGTCTCTCTCTCTCTCTCTCCTGTCTGACTCCTCAGACGATGAAGAGCGTCTGCCTCCTCCTCCTCTTTGCCTGTCTCTCTCTCTCTCTGTCTGTCTCTTTGTCTCTCTCCCTCACCGCTGCCACTGCCGCTGCTGATGCTTCTGCTGCTGATCCAGATGAAGCCTGCTTGGCTGCTGTGTTATTGTGTGTTTGTTTGTCTGAAATGTGTGTGTGTGTGTGTGTGAGCGCGCGTGGCAGATCAGTCGGTTAATCCTCCCCCTCTCCTCCCCCACACGAAGAAAGAAAGAGAGAGTCGGCCTCCCCCCTCTTTGTCTCTCTCTCTCCCAGCTGCAGTCTCTGTGCAGCTTGCTCCACCCTCTCTCTGCCTCCTCAGACAATGAACCTTCTGCTGCCACAGGCCCCGCCCACCAACACACACACACACACACATGCAGCGCTGTGAGTAATCTGACTCTGGATCAGCTGTGTGTGTTTTCATTAGTCTATAATAAACAAGATTTGTTGTTAAACATGTAAATCTTGGGTTTGATTCCACACATGTGCTACCATGGACACAGATTATTTACAGCAATAAACCATGTTTCCAGCTTTCAAACATTAAACGTGCTTGTATTGTAGTTTTATGATTTTAACTCTAAAACAACAATATTAAATTACACATGTACTGCAGAAAACTGCAGACTAACGAACACTCCTCCTTCATTTGTCACACAACTTCTTCACAAATAACATTTTTACCATTAATTCAAAAATGACTGATCACCATCTCACAGACGTAACTTTATGTACAGCTACTTTCAGTACCATTGATACTCATTTAGACTCTTTATATAATATCCTATTAGAGCGATTAGAGCACACTGTAGGTATTACAGGTACTGCGCTGCTGTGGTTTGTATCATATCTATCTAATAGACTCCAATTTGTGCATGTAAATGGAGAGTCCTCTTCACACACTAAGGCCAATTATGGAGTTCCACAGGGTTCAGTGCTAGAACCAATTCTGTTTACAGATACCCAATAACACACACCAATGAGTTAAACTGCAGGAATGTCTTAAAGACATAAAGACCTGGATGGCCGCTAACTTTCTGCTTCTTAATTCAGATCAGACTGCTTTCTCACTTTCCTCTGAAAGCTCCTCGAATATCCAGCCTGAAAATATCTAAATGCCTTCATTAATTTTTACTTAATAACTCAGTATTTAGTAAGTATGACTTAAAAATGTATTCAAATGTTTTAGAGTTAAACAAAAGCTCATCAGCAACAACCAGCTCTTTTCAGTCACTGCATCTCTTCCTACTCCTCCTCAGCAACAGGACAGCTCCCTCTGGAGGACACTGAGAAAACTGCAGGTCAAACTGAGAGGTCTGATTAGTGTGTTTGTGGTAATAGAGATCAATAAAGCTGATTCTGAATCTGTACTAATAAAAGCTCCACCGAGCAATCAAACAGCTGAACCGTCACACAGGATGCATCTGCCTTTAATCTGACAAGCTCATGATCTCCGACATTTTATAGTGTAAGGTTCCGGCTTTGGTTTCCTGCACAATAAAAGCCTTGCAGCTTGTCTCTTCTGAGAGGCTTTTATTGTGAAACATCCGCAGGAAGTGGGGTTTGAACTGCAGATCACAGATAAGCCAAAAACATGTGGATCAGTACTTCTGTTTGTGTACCTCAGTGTGTATTTGTACACAGTATGTCAGTTTACTTTCTCCACCTCTCCAGGTGTGTCCAGGTGTTGCAATAGATGCCTCACAGCTGCTTGTCTCTCCAGGTGCATTGTGGGTGACTGCATCTGTTTCTTTGTTGTAAAAACAACGGATCAGAGACTAAAACGTAAGCCCTGCACGCCAGCCTGCATCACACGCGGACAGGTGAGGCAGACAGACGGTCGGGCTTTCTCTCTCCTCTTCTCTCTTTCTCATCCCCTCCTTGTTCCTTTTCCTCCCTCCTCCTCCTCCTCTGTTGCTGCAGTGCCTCTGGCCTCCATCCGGTTGTCGTCATGGGAACGGTGCTGTCTCTGTCTCCGGGCTCACGGAAAACCGCTCGGGGCCCGGAGGAGCTCGCGGTAAAGAAGCCGCTGGAAGAGGAGGAGCAGGACGGAACAAGGAAGAAGAAGAGGCACCCGGTGCTGCTGCACGCGCTCAGCTGGAAGAAACGGCTCGTGGCCGCGCGAGCGAAGAGGAAGGGAGGGAAGAAAGTGAAGCCCGCAGTGTCCGAGCCCAGGCACGTGCAGCAGGAGCGCCGCGAGCCCAGAGTAGCGAAGCCCGGACACAAACATGGACCCATCCCGGTGCCCGTGCCCACGGTCCCAGACCAGAACCAGAGACAGGCCTGGCCCGAGCCGCTCGTGTCCCCACGGAGGGTGGTGGTTCAGGTGGGTGAGTCAGTGAGGGGTGCTCATGTGTGTTGGCAGAGGTCATCAGCTGGTTTCTAATCAGAGACACGCAGACAGACAGCGGGTAAGTGCATGCGCTTGAAGGTCAGAACATTAGGAACAGTGAAGGCAGAAAAACGTGACGCTAAATAATAAAAATGGAGAAGCCGTGAAACCTAACAAAGGAATCAGGAATAATAGATGTAAAATAATTAATATAAATTCATTCATAAAATAAGATTTTTATAAAATGGGGGTGTAAGAAGAATTATTCTGAAATTAATAATAACTAGAAACTCTGTGGTGAATACAGTTTTATTGTTAAGGGTGTGAGGTGGTTCAAAGACAGTTTTCAGTCTAAAAAACCCGGAGGAAAAAAACTCCCATCTGATTATAAAGTTTAAAACATCAGAGGGCACCACACACATCCACCCAGAGGACAGGTTCCACCTACAGAACCTTCAACAGAACCTCAGGTTCTACAGAAACCCAAACACTTTGTTCTACTTCCTGTGTTACAACAAAAAGCTTCCTCTCCTTGCTCCTTGTTTCCTTGTCTTCTCTGCAGGCGTCCACAGGTGAGCTCCTACGCTGTCTCTCCGACTTCATGTGTCGCCGCTGCGTCAAACTGAAGGAGCTCTCATCCAATCAGATCGTTCTGTGGTTCAGAAACGTGGACCGAGCGTTGCTGGTTCAGGGTTGGCAGGTGAGAGCCCATCTATGTGTCTGTGCTAGTCTCACCTGTCCAGAGCTGTTATCTGCATTCATTTACCTTAACCTCAGGGTTTAACATGTGTGCTTACATGAAAGGGGCAGGGCTTGTAACTCCTCTGGCCAGTCACGGTGTTTACAGTGGTGACAGCTGAGCGGCTTATTTCCAAAGGAAGACAAACTGTATATTAGAGAGATATGAAGGTTTCAGACATGCTACAGACTGAAAGTAACAGACTGCTACACACAGAGCACTGTCGGTGGAAACGTGTGTGTTTGTCTGTGTTTGTGTGTGTGTGCACTTTAACTTCATGTTGTATGTTTTTATTTCATATCTACTGTGGTATTTAATAAACATGTCATGTTACTGTAGGTTGTTGCTGTGTTTACAAACTGCTGCTGAAAATTAACCTCAGCATCGATGTTTGGGCGTTGCATGTTAAAAATGATAAAACGTTACATTCAGGTCATGTTAGCACAGCTGAAAACTGGAGGAGCATGCTTGGTTTTGTTTGGCTTGGTTTGGTTCTGCTTGGTTTGGTTTGGTTCAGTTTGGCTTTGTTTGGTTTAGGTTGGTTTGGTTGGGTTAGGCTTGGTTTGACTGGCCTCCTCAGTTTCTGTGGGCTCGATTATTGTCTCAAGAGAACATCAGACTTCAGGGAGATCGATGATTGGTGGCAGTTCTTAGACATGAGCCTCTGAAGCCTTGATCTCTTTCAAATCCCTTCTCCAGAAATTTGCAGTGGCAGTCAGAATGAAGGAAGACGGGTGGACGAATAACTACATGAACAAATCAGTCCTCCTCTTACTTCCAGCATCAAGTCTGAACTGGGTTGTTTAATCTTCAGTTTGCAGCCGTCTGCTTTTAAGGGGTTAATGATGTAACTTTAATAAGGAGAGATCACTTGGATGAATTGAATGTAATTCACTGAGATAGAGAAATTATATTATTTTAAATGTATTCTGCCATTAGAATCCGATGACCCGTCATGGCAAAGTGGACTACCAGTGGTGATAGGATTTAGGACAGGACTCCTGGGAGTCTAGACACTGGTTTGGATGGGGCTCCAATTGAGGTGTCTATGAGGTGGAGATGGGATGGAGGTGGGATGTACAAATGAGAGTCTGAAAGGGAGAATGACTGAGAGCATAGATTGAATCTATGCAAATTGGGGGCTGATTGGCTCAAAGATGGCGGGCGATAAAATGATTGGACTAACCATGTCAGTACTGAGATTGACAGCATGGGAACTGATAATGATGCATAGAACAGAAAAAGAGCCTAACACCCAGGAAAGCAGGTAGATGTATACTTATTGAACTTAGGCATAAGCTTCATAATGATGTCACTTGGATGTCTTCTGCTATTGGTCAGTCATCATCGGTGGAAGTGTTGTGACATATAGGTGCCTTTCAGACCCTCAAGGTCACCTCACAGTAGCACGTAAACGTGAACTAATAGATAACAATGATATTAATCCAGAATAATTCACCTATTAGTTCAGCTGCTCTTTCTGTAGTACTAGTACTGTTGTCCCTTCATTGGCCTGTCATTGGCTGGCGTTGGCCAGGTGGTAGAGCATGTTGTCTGCTAAATGGAAGGCTGATTGTTTGATTGAGATCAGTCCACATTTTGAAACGTGTCCTTGGGCATTGTACCGTCCTCAGAAAGACCACTATAGTGAGTGTAAAACAGCTCTGTATGAGTGTGGATGGACGTGTGGATGGATGAGTGGACAAATCTGTGGACAGATGTGTGGTTGGATGAGTGGACAGATGTGTGCATGGATGTGTGAATGAGTGGGTGGATGGACGTGTGGATGCATGTGTGGACGTATGGGTGGACAGATGGGAGGATGGATGGGTGGATGACTCTAAGACTGGTTGTAAAGTCCACTCTCGGTTGTCCCCCTGCAGGACCAGTGCTTCATCAGTCCGGCCAGCCTGGTGTTTGTGTACCTGCTGTGCAGGGACGTGGTGGATGAGGATACTGCTTCAGAGCACGAGCTCCACGCCACCTTCCTCACCTGTCTCTATCTGGCCTACTCCTACTTGGGCAACGAGATCTCCTACCCCCTGAAGCCTTTCCTAGTGGAGTCCAGTCGTGATGCATTCTGGGATCGAGCGCTAGAGCTGATCGAGCGCCTTAGCGGCGACATGCTGCGAATCAACGCCGATCCACACTTCTTCACCGAGGTGTTTCAGGACCTGAAGAAGCAGGGCACATCAAGAGCGAGGGAGGCGGAGAAAGATGGGAAACAGCAGGAGAAGGAGGAGTTGAAAGAGGGGCAGGAGGAAAAGATGGAGAAGAAGGAGGAGGTCAGCAAAGAGAAACCTGAGGAGCAGCAGCAGCAAGAGAAGGAGGGGCCGAATGAAGACGATGAAGAAGGCAAGCTGGATGATCTGGACCGCTAACAGAGAGAGGAGATCGGCAGTGTTTGTTACAGAGACTTGCCCAGCAACCATTGACCCGCCAGGGTCTAAATGTAAACCGCTGTTAGCGCGGCGACTGACAAGCGGCAGGCGCGATGCCAAAAGTTTTACAGACACTAGCTCACTTTAACTGCATGATGTCAATCAAGCTTGTAGACAAGTTACCATGGCAACCCTACCATCTCAAGCCTTATTTTGTTTAGTTGCACAATTTGGGGGCAGGGACAGAAAGCATCACACGTGACAGCAGCATGTTCAGGTCAACGCTGGTTTTGGTTCTGTTCTGAGGTTTTGTTTCTGAGTTGGTGGGGTTTTTTTGGGGGGTGGGTGGGTGTTTCTGGGTTCTGCCATTCTTTAAAAAACAAACCATGTATTGATTTTTTTTTTAATGGGACTCACCTGAATGCTGCCCGTCTGAGGCGGTCCGCTGGTTAGAGTTGGGGTAACAGGTGACAACCTCTACAAACATGCAGGTTAGCATGTGGTGATGCATAATGATTAAATCTGGAGTTTTAATGTGTTAATGAAACAGTATCACTTAGTTTTATAAGGACAGAGCAGTGATGCTGTACGCCCTGTACCTGCACAGGTGTGTGCACGAGTGAGTTCCAACCAGAAAGAAAACCATGTATTTTCTTTTGATAGAGTCAGAAAAGCTGGAGGGGGCAGACATAGAGCTTTAAAACGACTCATTTTTTATTACGTCTGACTCATCGTAGATGGAGTGCACAGGGAGATGTTTGTGGTTCATGAACTGCAGGTTTTTTTTTTTTGGTTTTTTTTTAATCATTGGACGTTGATCAGCAGGACAGTTGGTGATCGTCTCAGCTCTGAAACTGTCCTGTGCTGATCAGCAAGCTGCTTCAACTCGTTTCCTTCCTTTACTTTAGCTGGACTGAAGTTACTCACTGAGAGACAGGGATGCAGGAAAGGTTCCAGGTGTTTCACTTCATGTGGTTGTGCAGATGAAATCGTCATTGAAAATAACTTGTTATTGTATTTATTCAGCTCATCAGAGCCCAAAGTGTATTTATTGATCAGAATCAATATTATTGAATGTTGAGTGGAAGATCTCCTCCTCCAGGAGGTTAGGGATGAAAATCTGACATTTTAACTTCCTGTAAACATAGTCCCATTAACAGAGCTGTGTAATGCAGATTTTCTCAGACAGGTCGTGTGACCTGGCAGTCAGCTGACGTGATTTTGATATTTTCTGTCTCTGGTCTGAAAGTTGAATGTAAAAGCAGTCAGATCGACTGACCCTGCTGAACCATCATCATAAACAACAAAAGTCAGCTGTGTGTGTGTGACCTCTTATTTCCCTTTTCACCTGTGGTTTCATCTGCAGGCCACACTCTGTTCTACCTGCCTGTATCCATGGAATGAAAGATGAAGGTTTGAACCTGTCTGCTTGTGTTGTTTGGGTAACCCTCGGTCTTCAGACGGGACGAGAGTTCAGACCTGAGTCCCAGTTCATCCTGTTAGCCCTTTAAACTAGATCTTAAATGTGCCACTACATGCACACTGCTAAATCTGAAGTGGCCAGAAGTTTGTGATGTGATGACAACTGCAGTCGTGGTTATTTCAGCCCCCTGACTGATGCCGAGACTCTGAGAGACAAGACCCTAAGTCAGGGGTGGGGAACTCAAGAGCTGGTGTCCTGCAGGTTTTAGATGTGTCCTTCTTCTTCTTCTGAATCTGAATCTGTGTAGGGTTTATTGGTGGTTGGCAAACAGCAAGATGGTGCATTACCACCACCAACTGGTGTGGAGTGTTAGATGTGCACTTGATCCAACACAGCTGATTTAAATGACTAAATGACCTCCTCAGCATAGCTGTATCCCAATTCAGGGTCTGCAGCCTTAAGTACGCAGCCTCAACGGTCCTCAAGGGCCGCGTACTCAAAGACCGCTAAGGCTGGAAGTGTGAGGCTTGTGAAATGGGGCGGTCTAGCCTCCGTTGCGCTGCCCAGGTTGCCTAGCAACCATGATAGCTGGAAACGTGTGGTTGACAGAAATGAAGGAGAACATATTTTGCTTGTTTGTTTGTTTCCACACGAGCTTTGTGTGATTTAATAAGTATCTGAGGCTGAGACCACAGGACTAAAACATGATTGTTGGGCTTCATATCTGTACTGAACAGTCATATAAGATTAGTTAGTAAATAACAGTTAGCTAATGTTGTTCATGAGACTAAAGTCAGTGTAAATATGATATGGCCAATATAATAGTTATTATATTAATCATTATTAGTTATTACAGCAGTGAGTTTGAACTCTCAAATCAAATCACTTCTATTGTCACATCACATGTGCAGGTACACTGGGACAGCACATGTGAGTGAAATTCATGTGAGTGAACTGTGTGTCAAATACTGAGCTTCAGTAAAGATTCAAGTTGCAGTTATTTATATGTCCTATCACCTTAAATCTTCATTCAAAGACACTCAAGTATCTTTGACAGTGTATATATAGATGTATCATATATAAGAGACAAATATTGTTCGTTTAATTTGTTGGCATTACTAAATTTGTCTCAATGCTTACATATATGTGTAAAAAGAAAATGTACGAGCTGTGATAACTGTTTCTGATAGAATGAAGAGTAGACTGATATATGAAATATTCATTTATTGGGTGAGAAAATCAGACCATGTCATAACTGCTTTAAGTCATACAGAATAGACATCAGAGCCTTAAACAGGCTGACTTCTGCTAAATGGGTCAAACTGGGCAGAAAGTCTACAAACTAGGGCTGCACGATTTTGCATAAAATGAGAATCATGATTTTTATTAACTGCACATCAACTTCGTAACAGTTGAGACTGAACATAAAAACAATAAATAAACATAAAAACAACAAATGTCTCACGTTTTGTTGTTGCCGCAAAATGTTGTACTGCTTGAAATTCCGTCTCCACCGTTGCTCGACGCTGCGTGTATAGAGCAGGTAGTGCAACAATAGAAAAATAGTTGCGGGACGGCACTGTGTAGCGTTTGTCTAGGGTGTTGATCATTTTCCTAAATCCCTCGTTTTGCACAGTGTTGATGGGAGCCATATCTTTGGTCAGGTGATAAGTGATAGCCTCCGTAATTTCTTTGTGCCTGCGGGAGTTCGACGGGTATAGGGAAGCGCTGTATAAGGTTCCCGTTATTGATGTTTGGGTGGTTGACCGGGACGGATTTTCTCCTGTCACTTTCTCGTCATCCCTGACGTGCTCTCCGTTGTTTTTTCCCTGCTAATTTTAGCATCACACGGCACAGCTTCTGTATCACGTGGTATAAGGCTCCGCCCTTGTCATTTGTTGAGCAGGAAGAGTGAGCGCTTGTTTTCATGCAGATTACGTCCCGGATCAAAATGCGGTACAATCGTCGTCGTCTTTTTTTTTTTTTTTTTTTTAAATCGTTGTCATTTGGAAATGAGATCGCACATAAGTATGAATCGAGATCGCGATTTTCTAACGATTAATCGTGCAGCCTACTACAAACACATAACATCCTTACAGAATATGATGTAACACTATAGATCAACTTAGCTCAGAATATATAAAGCATATAAACAATTACAGCAATATGATGCAACAAACACAGCAGTGCTACTGATCCAAAATACTCAAAGCTTCATAGAACTGAAACCAACATTTATTTTTAGCTCCATTCTGCTGCTGATACAGACTTTAGGTTTCTGAACATTAAACTTGTTGCTGCCTTTCATAGTGTGTAACTTGAAGGCCCTGAGTACCTGAGTACTCACTAAAATAATGATCATACTTTTTTGACACATGAGAATGAACACACACCCCCGTTCTCTACTAGCCATCGGGGCGGGGGGGCTGGGAGGAGATGTTGGCTGTCCGATTGGCCTCCCTGCTGCTGCGGAGCCTGGGACGGTCTGCTTGCCTCCACCCCGGGGGGAAGGGTAACATCTCTTGGGTCTGGGTTCTGTTTCCCCCTCTGGGGGCGAGGGTACCTGGACCCGGGGTATAGAGTATGTTTGGGGAGTGTGATTGTGTGTACATGTCCAGGCCTGGTGCCTGTTGCTCGGTCAGGCCTCTTCCGGGGCAAAGGGGGGCCCTCGGGCCTCCGGCCTCTGGGCCTGCGGCTCGGTTCACTCTGGCACAGCTGGCTGCCGGCAGAGCCGGCGGGCACGCCGGTGCAGCCCCCTCTAGCTTCTGCTCGGTGGCTACTGGGTGACGCCTCGTCTGGGGATCCTCAGCCCTTCCCATGAGGGTGGCACGGATGCCCCTCCGGTGGTCCTCCTTGGGCTCTCGCACTCTGGGGCCTCTGGATGTCTGGGGCCTGGATCTCCTCCATGCCTGCTTCATGCCCTGGGGGACGGGGCTATGGCTCTCTACATCCTCTTGCAGACCATTACATGTGGAAACCATTTGAATACAAGCGCGCTGATCCACACAGGTGTGCACACGGGTGTTCACTGTTCGTAGACTTAAATTACACCTTTCTTGGCTGCTACTTCAAAGCACATTGTGCGCTGTCTGTCCTGCGTGCTGCACAACAACATTGAATATTTAGTATTTACTGCTGTTTACACTTAGCTAGATTAATGCGATGGTGTTGTGTTTAGTATTTGCTTGTTTCTATTCTTTCTCTCTCAACAGGTGATCCAGGAGATTTTTTTCCCCTTTCTCACTGTCCCTCTCCCCTTCTGTTTTTCTTTTCCTTCCTCTTTCTTTCTCCCTTTCCTATCCCTCACTCATGTCTGTCCCGTCTGTAACAACTGAAAATAAAATAAAATAAATAATAAAAACAAAGGTCGATCAAATGGACCAATACGGCAATGCCATGATGATCCATTTGGCAAAATAAATCCATTGGGTATCCTTGTTGGTCTTCAGACAACAATTCTGACGGCTAAAGAACCAAATGGGACAGGCAAAAAAAAGAAAAAAAAGAGAAAAAAAAAAGAGAAAGAAACAGAGAGAGAGTGCAGGACAGACAGACAGGTGACAGTCTCAGGTGTACACACTGCTACACAACAGCACCAGAGAAGCAGGATTTAGTGTTTGTGTTATTACGAGTGCTAAACAAGAAGAGTTCCCAGATGGTGCAGTGGACACATGTGTGACTGCTGTGATTAAAGCATCTTTCTTTCAGCTTAACGAGTGAACCGTCAGCTCGTTCAAACACACGTTAAAGTCCGTTTGGCTCGACACCACCGAACAGAGGCAGCAATATAACATAGCTAACATTAACAGTGCAGTGAATCCTGCTTGTGCCGTGATATTCAGGACTGCAAACCGAGCAGCATCACTGACTTTCAGCTTGTTGTGTTTGTGGATATATGACTGACTTTAATTATCCATAAAATCATCACATTCTCTGTAAGATTAAGGTCGACTATTGAACGGTGTATATTTTAAAGTAAAAGTTTTAAAACAAAGTTGGTACTAACATCGCTAATGTTTGAAACTTTGCCGACCTGTGGCCAACAGTAATGATTTAATGTTCTTCGTTATTAAACGTTTGCACGTAAATAAGTGACACAATTCAGTATTTACTTTTAAAAGTTTACTCTTCGACTGCCTCGCTTCAGCTGTCCGCTTTTTTTTCTGTAAAATTATCCACACCATCGCCGCGCTATGAAGTCTGGGATATGTTTGAAGGATACACCGACCCATCCTTAAAATTCAGGGAAATAAGGACTCATTTGAGGGCCGCATTTTGAGCAACCTTCGAATTGGGACAGCCTCTGTCTCGTCAATGTGACGTGATCAGCCTTAAAATGCAGCCTTTGAGGCAGCAGACCCTGAATTGGGATACAACAAACATGTCTTGAAGTTCTCCAGAGTCCTGGTAATGAACTAATCACTTGATTCAGGTGTGCTGACCCAGGGTGAGATCTAAAACCTGCAGGACACCGGCCCTTGAGTCCTAGAGTTCCCGACCCCTGCACTAAGTCGAGACCTGGAGAGCTGAAACTTGGATAATCAGTGTCTGTGTTCACTCGATTACAAAAGAACTAAGTTGGTAAGGAAAAGACACATGACAGAAAGACAGGCGGGTTGATGGATGGATAACTTGATGGATGGATTACATAACGCAACGTAAGCACATCTACAGATGTGAACACAGGTCACATGATCCCAGCAGTCATGTGAACACAGCCTGGCATAAACTCTTTTTTTTTTAAAGAGGTCCCAGTGTGAGTAATCCGTCCAGTGTGCCCGGTAGTCCATGGTTATGCTCAGGTTTACTGCGTGAACTGGGGCTCATCTCACGCAGCATTACAGGTATTAACCTAATCCAGCCACAGATGTGTTTCTCCAGCTGTCTCTGTTTCACTGCAGAGCCGCTGCATCACTGCTCCGCTTTTTCAGAGTAACTCAGGCACAGGTCATATGATGCAGCTCTGCTCACTGCCCATTGGTCCAGATTTACTGCAGAAAGAGAGAGAGATGAGAGTGAGGTGAACAAGGAAGTAAAGTCACTCTTCTTCGTCTGTTTCATTCAGCAAACTTGCAGTGCTCCCTGCAGCACTGTCAGGGTGAGCGCTGCACTTTTCGGTTTACGTGTTTGTACCTCAGCTGCTGCTTCATTATTAATAAATGATGACTAAATCAGACCAATGTCAAATTCAAATTCAAAATTCAAATTTTTATTTGTCACGTACACAGTCATACACAGTACGATATGCAGTGAAATGCTTAGACAACTGCTCGTGACCTAAAGAAAACAAAAAGGAAAAGGCTATGAATAAGATAGGAAATAAATATGAAAAATTAAAAAGGGTAAATTTAACTAGGAAG
>NW_024583597.1:0-6829 GCF_018398535.1 Haplochromis burtoni
TGGCTTCAAACAAATGATGAACGCACAGAGATGTGGTGCAGAATGTGCCGTGAAAATCCCACTCTAGTGGACAAAAACAGTGTTTTTTATATGGACGCAAACGCGCACTGCAACTTCTCATCTGGTGCGTCTTTTATTTTGACAGCGAATGCGCACATGCGGACCACTTATGTGCACCCGTGTAAATAACATAATGTTCTGCCGGGTGTGTTGTTGGTTTTCCCTCGATTTCTGAGTCAAGTGCCTTTGTTACTGGGACCAATAATTTTAAGAAAGGCCCCCATTAAGACCCATTAGAAATGCACGAAATGCATTATTGCTCAGTCTGCAATATCTTTCCCAGAACAAACACAATTGCAAATAACATACTAAAAATACCTTTAGAACTAATTATTGTAACTCATATTGGCTTGGTAAGCTCAGTGACCCCTGACCTACATACACAGGTGAATCCAATAATGAGAAAGAGTATTTAAGGGGGTCAATTGTAAGTTTCCCTCTTTTAGTTTGCTCTGAAGAGTAACAACATGAGGGTCTCAAAACAACTCTCAAATGACCTGAAGACAAAGATTGTTCACCATCATGGTTTAGGGAAAGGATGCAGAAAGCGGTCTCAGAGATTTAAGCTGTCTGTTTCACAGTTAGGAACATATTGAGAAAATGGAAGACCACAGGCTCAGTTCAAGTTAAGGCTCGAAGTGGCAGACCAAGAAAAATCTCGGATAGACAGAAGCGACGGTGAGAACAGTCAGAGTCAACCCACAGACCAGCACCAAAGACCTACAATATCATCTTGCAGCAGATGGAGTCACTGTGCATCGTTCAACCATTCGCCGCACTTTACACAAGGAGATGCTGTATGTGAGAGTGATGCAGACGAAGCCTTTTCTCCGCCCAAAGCACAAACAGAGCCGCTTGCTAAAGCACATTTGGACAAGCCAGCTTCATTCTGGAATAAGGTGCTGTGGACTGATGAAATGAAAAGTTATTTGGGCATAACAAGGGGCGTAATGCATGGAGGGAAAAGAACACAGCATTCCAAGAAAAACACCTGCTGCCTACAGTAACATATGGTGGTTCCATCATGCTGTGGGGCTGTGTGGCCAGTGCAGGGACTGGGAATCTTGTCAAAGTTGAGGGACACATGGAGTCCACTCAGTATCAGCAGATTCTGGAGACCAATGTCCAGGAATCGGTGACAAAGCTGAAGCTGTGTCGGGGCTGGATCTTTCAACAAGACAACGACCCGAAACACTGCTCAAAATCCACTAAAGCATTCACGGTGAGGAACAAGTACAACGTTCTGGAACGGCCATCTCAGTCCAGACCTGAATATTATTGAAAATCTGTGGTGTGAGTTAAAGAGAGCTGTCCATGCTCTGAAGCCATCAAACCTGGATGAACTAGAGATGTTTTGTAAAGAGGAATCGTCCAAAATACCTTCAACCACAATCCAGACTCTCATTGGAACCTACAGAAAGCGTTTAGAGGCTGTAATTTCTGCAAAAAGTGGATCTTCTAAATATTGATTTTATTTCCTTTTTTGCAGTGCCCAAATTTATGAACCTGCCGGATTTTGTTTAAACAATTACTGCACACTTTCTGGAAATCGAGTAAACTTAATTTCACTTCTCAAATATCACTGTGTGTCTCCTATATGATATATTTAACTGGCATTTTTAATTGTAGCAACCAACGATTTATACAGGAAAATAATGACTATTAACAAGTTGCCCAAACTTTTGCATCCCACTGTATATGACTTCATAGTTTTATGAGTTGTCCAACTGAAATGTAGATGTTTTGTATAGACAAATGGTCCTTCAACCAGAATCCAGACTCTCATTGGAAGCTATGGGAAGCATTGGGTGCCTGGGGTGGCTGTAGCTCAGGTGGCAGAGCAGGTCAGCCACTAATCAGAAGGTCGGTGGTTCGATCCCAGGCTGCCTCCTGGCTGCATGCCAAATATCCTTGGGCAAGATACTAACCCCGTGTTTGCCTACTGGTGGTGGTCAGAGGGCCCGGTGGCGCCAGTGTCCGGCAGCCTCGCCTCTGTCAGTGCGCCCCAGGGCAGCTGTGGCTACAACGTAGCTTGCCATTGCCAGTGTGTGAATGTGTGTGTGAATGGGTGAATGACTGAATGTAGTGTAAAGCGCTTTGGGGTCCTTAGGGACTAGTAAAGCGCTATACAAATGCAGGCCATTTACCATTTAGAGGCTGTTATTTCTGCAAAAGGAGGATCTACTAAATATTGATGTCATTTTTCTGTCGAGGTGACTAAATTTATGAACCTGCCTAACTCAGTAACTATTGCACACTTTCTGTAAATCCTATAAACTTCATTCCACTTCTCAGTATTACTGTTTGTCTGCTATATGATATATTTAAATGAAATTACTGATCCAAAAAAACAATGAATTATGAAGAACAATCCTGAATATTATCAGGGGTGCCAAAACCTTTGCATACCGGGAGAAACGTTTCATCACTAATTCCAAGTGACTTCTTCGGTCTCAGCTGACTGCATAAACAATACTTTTGCACAATGACTGAAATTCACCCACTGAATAAACAATGGGCTGGGAGGTCAGTTCCTTGATCATTAATATGCAAATTCTCATGACCACTGACCAAAAACCACTGATCAATGGCCATGAGTACCATTCACAGAGAGTTGGGGAATGGCTGGAATCACAACCTTGTAAGATAGAATAGAATAAACCTTTAATTGTCCCACAAGGGAAAATTTGGTGATCATGAAAGATGTACCGTTAGGCCCCCTCCTCGATTCAGAGATGGTCTTTCCATTTTTGCGTAAATGGCCTCCTTGACTCTGCTCAAACTAGCGTTCCTCCTGGTCCAGGATGTCTCATCATTGAAAGAGTTCCCACTGGCCTGTAGGTGTAAATTGACTGGAGAGTCCTGGCCCTACTAAAGAATGTTATCTTGTTTCAGGATGCATAATACCTGCCATTATCCAACCCATTCACAGTGTTGAGGAAAGCCTAAGCTGAGAAGGCATCTAAAGTAAGCCCCAGGCGGTAGAGAAGGACAGCTGCTGGTTAAACAAAAACTCTTAGTGATCCCTCATGTCAGCAGTATTGAAACAGTTCAGACATGTTTTTTTCTGAATGTAGTCTAAGTGTCAGGAGGAATGCCGTGATTTATACATTGAGGAAACCAAACAACCTCTGGCAATGCAGATGGCACAACACAGAAGAGCTACCTATGTTCACATCCACAGGTCAGTGTGGCCTGTAGGTGTAATTCTTAATTCCACTCTGCCTAGATGATACCCATAAATCAGGTGATGTTATGCCATCATTTCTTAGTACACAACAAACACTTCACATTAGAATGAAAAAAAAAATCCCAAGTGTGCGGAAGTAGAGGCAGTAGTAGCGCATTTAATTATTTACAAGCATAATGTTTGTTTATTGACATACGTGGGCAATCTTTCTATTTTCAGCAGATCAGAGCAATCTGCTGCAGTATCAGGGTCACAATAAACTTTATTGTCCAGTTGTGGATGGTGCAGAGTACCAGCTTTTTAAACCCTGGTAGGGGTTCTCCCTAAAGAAGTGTAATTGACCCACTTTTGATCACATGCCTTATCACATAAGGGATAAAATGCATATCTACACTTTTGTGTCCCAGCTGAGTAACAGGAGGAGAAGAGTCTGGTGGAGCAGCAGAGGAACAGTTTCAGCCATTTGGACTCAGCTCAGCCACTACAGAGGAAACAATGACTTCAACACAGGAGGTGAGAAAAATATGACAGTTACACTGTTATTGAAACTGTGCACAGCTGGATGTTAACAGCAGCTTTATCATTTCCATCCTGGGCTCCTCCATAAATAGAGAATCTACATTCACAAACAAAAACCACAGAAGTTACAAGAAAATACAAAGATCACATTTTATCAGAACACATTGAAACAACAATGTCATCAGTTGGACTCAGAATTTGTTATGAAGTACAAGATTTTCTCAAGTAATCAATATTTCTTTAATAATGTCATTTTCAGTCCAACTCTCATTGTAGCACATCATTGTAATGTGAAACTATCACCAGAAGGTGGCGGTAACACACCTACGACGTGTTTGTTGACATCTTTGATTCCAAAATGGAGGCAGGTTGAGTTTGTTCCACGACTACATTTCACTCACTGCCTCTGTTTGTATCTCTGTCACTGCAGGACCAACATGGAGCAAGAAGTCAGCGCTCTCAGGAGGCCGACAAACCTCACAGAAGAAAGGGAGAGAAAACATACAGCTGTGATGAATGTGGAGAAGATTTTACTGGAAAGTCTAACCTGAAAATTCAACAACTCATCCACACTGGGATGAGACCATTCAGGTGTGACTTGTGTGGAACGTCTTTTACCAAGACAGTAAACTTAAAAAGACACCAACTCATCCATAGTGGAGATAAACCGCACAGCTGTGACTTGTGTGGAAAATCTTTTACCCAACCTGGAAACTTAAAAAGACACCAGCTTGTCCACAGTGGAGTCAAACCGTACACCTGTGATCAGTGTGGTAAAACTTTTAATTGCAGTGGCAACTTACTAAAGCATGAAGTTACCCACTCTGGAATTAAGGCGTACAGCTGTGACATTTGTGGGAAGACTTTTAGCCTTTTAGGGAACAGAAATAGACACCAACGCATTCACACTGCAAATGGTGTTTACTTCTGTGATCAGTGTGGGAAACTGTTTACAACAGATGCACACTTACAATTCCACATGTTTACCCACGCTGATGAGAGACTTTATAAATGTGACCTGTGTGATAAGGCTTTTAAATCTCCACGTTACCTGAGAAAACACCACCAAATGCACTCCAGAAAGAAACTCTACAAGTGCAGTAATTGTGAGGTATGTATTTATATTTTTATCTTCTAATTCCAGTGTCACTGTTTGGATCAACTCTGCTCAGTAAGTAACTTGTTAGCAAGTTAGTAATTCTGCTAGCTATAACAGCAGTGCTGGCTGATGATCAGATTTCAATCATTATTTCTTTTCATCCATCATCATGAAAAAAGTTCATTATTACTTTTCTGTATTCACAATATCCACGTTGTACCATATTTAGGCCCACATTACATTTGCCATGGCTGCTGGAATTTTGACAGTGTCAGTAAAGAACATAATAAGTCATCTAATTAAAAACAACGGTTACTGTTACCTTGTAGCCATATTTGAGGATTTACAGTTGCAATTCTTTTGAAGCGTTATGTTAATTAACCTTAAATTAAAATCTCAATGGGATATAAAAATACTTCATTTACAGAATATTCAGTCAACTCTCTCACAAATCTCTTAAAACATTCCTAATATAATACAAAGTAAGTGAAAATTTCTCCCTCTTCTATCTAACATTCACACTCCATTGGATCCATCGGAGAACAGCTTGGGGTTAGTATCTTGTGACATGCAGAGTGGATTATGTAGATTAGCAGTCGCCACTAATCATTTTTATCGTTAACTCGGTTTCCCTGGGTCTTTTCCCGTTTTTTTGGGTATTGGTTTTATTTTGTTGCATTTATCCTCCCCTCCTTGAAGGCCGATTCGTGAAAATATACACAGACATAAAACAGTCCGTGGCACAAAAAAGGCTGGGGACCGCTGAAGTAGATGACCTGCTCTACCTTCTGAGCTACAGTCACCCTTGAACAGTGGTTCTTAACCTTGTTGGAGGTACCGAACGCTACCAGTTCCATATGCACCTCTTTAGCGAAAAATAAAATACAAATTTTATTCAAATTCAAGACATAGATGAGCCGTGCATGTCACGGCGGAGGCTTTGCCGAAACCCTGAAACCGACTAACCAAACCCGTAGGGTTCGATCAAACCCAGGTTAAGAACCACTGCCCTAGAAATTCCTTAAGTGTAGAAAAACTATCTGTATTATATGGTGTCCGTAGAGGTGTTAAAGATGGGAGGCAAAAGCAGAGAGGGGCTTTTTCTTCTAGTCCCGAGCCGGTAAGTAGGATGCGAGAAGACTGAAGATCTGCGGTGAAAAGACTTAGAGAGAGGGACAACAGAGGAGAAGTCATAGCCCTTCACTGTGGATCGACTGATTGGATTATGAATTTTAAACTGCGTACTCATCGTATGCTGAGTTAGGATCAGAGTCAAGAAGGTGAAGTCGGGGAGCCTTGTACTGGAAACTGGATTCTATCAGTGCGCACGATGATCCTCCTTCCCTCCTTCCCTCCTAAAAGAAGACACACCTCAACAATGGTTGTAGTCACTCAGCAACAGAATAGTTGGTTTA
Organism: Haplochromis burtoni; assembly: GCF_018398535.1. NCBI lineage: Eukaryota > Metazoa > Chordata > Actinopteri > Cichliformes > Cichlidae > Haplochromis > Haplochromis burtoni. The sequence continues at coordinate 6,284 of NW_024583597.1, forward strand.
TAGTGTGATAAATTGATTATTTGGATTTGATTGATTAAATTGCAATTAAGCTGTTTGCTAACGCCTGCTGAAATCTTGCTTTAATAAAGATTATTTATCTTAATTCAAAGTTAGAATTGTGGACATTGATTCTATTACCTTCTTAAAACAGTAAATGGTAAGACTTTGTGTGTTAACCCATTACATCAGATTTAGGTTCTTATAGGTTATTCTAGTACTTCATTATAATACGTCCTTGGGACGTACTGTCCAGGTCACTAAATTTTACTCAGCACAATAACGAGTGCTATAGATCATTAGAGGACAGCTGCCGTTAATAACTGTGGCTTACAAATACTTAGATGAAGGCAGTTAGAGGCTGAGCGAATAAGATAAGATAAGATAAGATAACCTTTATTAGTCCCACACGTGGGAAATTTGTTTTGTCACAGCAGGAAGTGAACAGTGCAAAAGTTATGAGGCAAAAATTAGGATACAATAAGAATAAATACAGTACACAACTGTACAGAATAGAATAAAATACTATATACAGTAGAATAAAATAAA